>NC_091120.1:175746987-175811987 GCF_040183065.1 Periplaneta americana | reverse complement strand
TAGCATATCTAAATCTTCTCTTATTCTAGTATTTTCCATCCCTCTTTCGTTACAGAAATACTTACACAGTTCATATAAACTCTCTCTCGTTGGTAAGCCTTCATTTCTTAATTTTATTTCATAGTATTCTTTTGTCGTACCATCAAAACTATTAAATTTAGAAATAAAAAAAAATGGCTAAATATTTTTTAACCAAGTCAAATATTCTTCTGCTATGTGAAAAAAAATATATATTTTTAGAATTTAAAAAAAATATTTTATTTTATTTATTTTTTTCAAAATTCAAAACAGTGGCAGTTCACTGTGCAGTGATGAAGCGTTTCCCTCATAACTCATAAATTTGTTAACTTTTTCATGGTCTCTCTCTTGTATTTTATTACTGAAACTCATGTTTACAATATCATGGTCTTTCAGCTACATTCCTTAATAAATAATAGGCCTATATATATTTTTTATTTTGTGTTAGAACAAAATACTGATATTTGACCATTTTTTAAAATGAATTTATTTTTTATCAGACAATCTATCAAAGGCAGAGAAGTGATTTTGCACCTTATTGTAGATATGACATGCATAAATACACACAAAACATTTAATCACAGAGTGTTGGATACTCTTTGAGTTATGAGGTAATCGCTTCATCACTGCACAGTGAATTTTAAATTTTGAAAAAATATATAAATAATTGTTTTTAAATCGTAAAAATATGCTTATCATATAGCAGAAGGACAGTGTTTTACACATACTAATTTTCATTATTGTATAAGATACAGTAATGGAGGAAAAAATGTTGAATATTTCCAAAATTTTACTCCTTTACGCTATATAGTTGGCGCCATCGATTTAGGCAGATGGATTTTGTTAATCAGAACTCCAGAGCGAGTTACTCATAGCAGCAAGATCGGTTGTTATCTCTGTCGCAGTGGAATGGGTAGGACATAAGAGTAAACATCAGACGTCTGCAAAAGCGTACTCGCGAGTAAGCCCCTGAACGGAACCGAAGCCAGTACGTAATGAGCGCGCTCCGCCTCACCCGTCCCCACCTGTACTGTACTCAATGTTTATGCGCAAACGAAGAACAGTGGCGGACTGCCATTATCATTGTGTTGGTTGGAGTGTTCCACCGTTTCACAATGTCTTCTAATCATGGACGTAGTACATTCAAGGATGAATAGGAAGAGAATTTTTTTTTTTTTGTGTGTTAGTGGGTTAGAATGTGAAATGCTTAATTTGTTCGAAAATTCTTAAGGGTGTGTTAAAATTCAACATGCGACAACAATACTCGATTCTTCACAAAGAATATCATAGAATTACAGGCATGTTAAACATGTGAAAATAATTTATTTTGGGGCTATCTGTATAACTGCTGGTTATACATAATAATCAGTATATTACAATACGTTTACACTCAGTTCCGCATGATAAACATATAGTTTTTCGTTTAATTTTAGGTGAAGTGCGTAGACCTACATATATTTTGATAAATATAAAACAAGAAAATACAAACACAAATGACACACGTATCCTCAGTATTAAACAAAAAAAGCTTCTTGCTAGCTATGTTCTAGCTTGGAATATTGGAAAATCAATGAAGCCCTTTACAGAAGCATCATTTATAAAATCGTGCGTACAGGACGTTACTAAATTCTGTGTCCAGAACAAAGTCAAAGTTTAAGAAAATTAAATTGTTTCCAATTACAGTTCAGAGAAGGAATTTCAAAATTGTAAATGTAATTGAATCTGAAGTCGAAACCACAATTAACCAGTTCGTAGCTTACTCACTTGCATTGGACGAAATCACAGATAGAAATGACAAAGCTCACTTAGCCATTTTCATCTGAGGAGTTAATGAACATTTTACTGTGTCTGAATGTCTTCTAGATGTAATTACAAAATACAGCTGGAGAAGATCTTTTCCAGGCACTGAAAGGCACCATAGAACAGAAGAGGTTGAATTTGCAATGGCTTGTGTCAATAGCAACAGACGGGGCTCCAGCTTCATAATATGTCAAAATAATATACAAACGTACGATATTTCTTATTCTTTTGATGTTATTATTTGTAAATATAAGCATACCGTTGCCGCGATCCCCCACTGATCGCTTCCATCTGTTGAGGTACGAGTCTGTCCCCCTTCTCTAGCCTTAAAGCACACTGTGTTCGGCGGGCAGCATCGAAAGCACGAATGACGATACGCTTTTTGGAGATCTCTGCTAAACATGCACGCCCGAGTATTCTATTGGACTCTGGACAGTCACCTCCAAAAACTAAACAAATATTACAGTAGTCTATATGTGTCATTGGTATTCCCAAGAAACTAGTTCGATTAATTAAAATGTGTCTCAATGAAACTTACAGCAGAGTCCGTAAAGGCCAGTTTCTATCTAATGCTTTTCCAATTCGCTGTGGACTAAAGCAGGGAGATGCACTATCACCTTTCTTTTTCACTTCGCTCTAGAATATGCCATTAGGAAAGTTCAGGATAACAGACAGGGTTTGGAATTGAACGGGTTACATCAGTTGCTTGTCTATGCTGATGACGTAAATATGTTAGCAAAAACTCCACAAACGATTAGGGAAAACACGGAAATTTTACTTAAAGCAAGTAAAGAGATAGATTTGGAAGTAAATCCCGAAAAGACAAAGTATATGATTATGTCTCGTGACCAGAATATTGTACGAAATGGAGATATAATCTGTTATATATATGGGAATATATATGTATATGGAAATATGTTAATCCTTAGTCAATAGATAAGACTGAGTTTTACGAAATACGAACATTAAGAGATGGAAAATGGGAGGCAGTAATGATCAAAATAATTACACCGATTTATTTTTTTAACCAGCAGACGTGCAGCCTTTAAATTTAAAACAAAGATTCACTCATAAAATTGGGTTAGACTATTCATCTCATCTCTCAGAATTGTTTCTAAAATGTATAAGGAAAGTAAAAAAAAATCAATTTCATGTAGGCTACTCCCTTCAAATAACGTCAGTTTTTTTTTTTTTTTTTTTACTTCCGAGCAGAAAGGAGAGAGAAAGGAGTTGACGATTTTAAATAAAAATTCACTAAAATATATTTAACTAGAGACGTAAAATTTAAAATGAAGGTTACTCTCTACAAATTGGGTTAAACATTCTTAGATTTTTTTTAAATAACATATCCTAAGGTACTGATGAAAAAGCAGAAGGGAGTGAGAAATCTCATGTCATCGGATCTCGATGAAAGTCGATATCTGGGAATCTTTGCGATCACAGAATACGAATAAGGTATTATTTAGTCCGACTTTGTCCCTAAAGTGGTGGAGTGGGACAAAAATGGGTGAAAAATTAAATTAGATATCTTAGGGGTTTTCGAGACGAAAATTACGAATTACGAATAATACAATTTGTGCGAATGCAATATGGCAGTTTCAGTACTATAAGTTATATTTAAAAAAATGAAACATCGGATACCGCAAATATACATAAACACAGGTAACACATGTACAGTATTTAAGGGGGTATGTAATACCTTTCGATAGTAGGCCTATACATTTAGTAAAATCCAAAGTGTAATTTCTACATATTCTGAATGAATTTTGTGCTGGAATTTAGTATAGTCCTCAGCCAATACCTCTAGATTAATAAACAACTTTTTAGAATCCATAAACTACAGTATTTATTGTGAATGATAATTATATTTTTCAAGTGGTGCAATTTGTGCAGGGAAAATTGGTTTCTCCGATATTTTGTACGATTTCGAATATTTTAAAATGCTTTCTTCTCTGTTCTATTCACAATGTGCGTGTGAAGAAATTATTGTCCTTGTAATATCCATTACAATCCTATTTATTATACTCTTATATAAATCTAACTTCCGCAGCATGCAATTTTACCCAATTAACCAAATTATATTTTGATTAATAAGAAGAATCGTAATTTTATTAACTTGAATTGTCGCACGACCAGTAAACACCTTTCGATAGTAGGCCTATACATTTAGTAAAATCCAAAGTGTAATTTCTACATATTCTGAATGAATTTTGTGCTGGAATTTAGTATAGTCCTCAGCCAATACCTCTAGATTAATAAACAACTTTTTAGAATCCATAAAATACAGTATTTATTGTGAATGGTAATTATATTTTTCAAGTGGTGCAATTTGTGCAGGGAAAATTGGTTTCTCCGATATTTTGTACGATTTCGAATATTTTAAAATGCTTTCTTCTCTGTTCTATTCACAATGTGCGTGTGAAGAAATTATTGCCCTTGTAATATCCATTACAATCCTATTTATTATACTCTTATATAAATCTAACTTCCGCAGCATGCAATTTTACCCAATTAACCAAATTATATTTTGATTAATAAGAAGAATCGTAATTTTATTAACTTGAATTGTCGCACGACCAGTAAAAGATCCCTAGATTATTGCTGGACAAATCTTGTATATTGATCTGGCAAGGGTAGGATTATACAGGGACATCACTTTATTTTTACCAACATTTTTAACATTAACCTGGCTATACTCGGAAACACTGTTACTCCCTTCCATTACAGGAGTTTGGTGTTACTAGTGCAATATGTAAACAAATCATTTTACTATCTATAGGAGGAGAGAAAAGTAGTGTATCCATTTATGTTACAGAGAAATCCGATATTAGGATTTTCAGTTTGATCATTACTGTTACGGTATTTTATCAAAATACAGTAGAGTAGTAACATTTTTTCACAAACTCAACTCTTCAGGCGGTTGTATTCATTATATAATGGCTACTTTATTCAGCATATTACCGTACTTTCGGTAACTCTAATCTTCACTTCTGCTCAGTCCACAGAGATAAAGTTATTCAGTCATGCTACACACCGTACCTGTGCGAAATAAGCAGGGCCAGGTGTTTACGGAGATCGCGAAAATCACGACATAATAGATATACAATAGATTTTTACTAATCTTTACGGATTAAGTGATTCTGATTAATAATATACGGATAAAACAATCGCGACAAATCGCGAAATAGAGTTCTAATAGCGAAATATGAACACATTCGCGAATTATTATCATTGTGTCGTTTTATAGTGAATTTCATATTCTGAGTTCTTTTTTCGGACATTTTTTTCATTTGAATTTGTTGCACATTCAAATAGGCTACATTACATGGTATTTCAGGTGTTCTGATTACATTAGTGAACTCAAAAGACTGAGAATTCAACATTTCACTAATATAATTTGAAAGTGTTAATTTGAGGGCTGCAAGTTTTCTTTCGTTTTTAATGAATGTGTGTTAAATATAGTCTCAATCCAACAAATATTATCTATTGGACATACCGCATCTTTACCGGAATCCAATGAACCTTTAATGTTAATTATTTGGAAAGTAATATTCATAATGAGTTAATACTCGAATTTCAAAATAATTGTATTTTCCAAAATTTCCATTAATACCCAACAAAAGTACAAATCAATCTCCAACAATCTCCGCCGACAGCAATATTAAAAACCACAAATGATAAAATTAATCTCCATAAATACCTGCCTCTGGAAATAAGCTTCAATAATATAGCAAGAACATTTGTTAAAGGGGTGGGAGTCAAGTACATTCAGAAACGCAGGTACAATAAAAATGCAAGTAAAAATAAAGTGATATATATATATATATATATATATATATATATATATATATATATATATATATACTAATAATAAATCTGTAGCTGAAATTTTTCTGGTAATTTTCGATTTTCCAAAAATAATTGGTCCTAACATATATAATAAACACCCTGAAACCGAAAATCGCATTTTTGAAAATTTTGTTTGTATGTCTGTCTGTATGTTTGTTACCTTTTCACGCGATAATGGCTGAACCGATTTATATGAAAATTGGAATATAAATTAAGTTCGTTGTAACTTAGATTTTAGGCTATATGGCATTCAAAATACTTTATTTAAAAGGGGGGTTATAAGGGGGCCTGAATTAAATAAATCGAAATATCTCGCTTATTATTGATTTTTGTGAAAAATGTTACATAACAAAAGTTTCTTTAAAACTAATTTGCGATATGTTTTATTCTTTACAAAATTTTGATAGGACTGATATTTAATGAGATAAATGAGTTTTAAATTTAAAATAACGCCATCTAAGACGGTGCAATGAATTAAGAACAAATTACTTCGTCTATAAGGGGCCTTGGACAACAACAATCGAGACAGGGGCCTTGGACATCAACAATCGAAAGCTATTAAACATAGAATACACAGAATGTTTCTGTGTTTGTATGACGTAATATCAGAAGCTAAATTAACCGATTTGTATAATTAATAATTATTATTTCACCATTGGAAAGTGTAGTTTCTCTAGATAGACATAATGCTATAATGTTATTACTGTAACGTCTGAGTAAATCGAGGACAGGTAAGATTAAAATAGCTTCTTATGCACAGAAAATTTGATAGGCTATTTTGTACATTCTTTTTCTGTATTTCTTAAAGTAATATTTATGTACACTCATTTTAATCTCAGAGAATTAACGAACAACGAGAGTATATTGATTTAGTATGCAGTAATAGTACGTTAGCTTAGCAATCCATTATTTTATAATTCAAATTTTAACTATGCTCAATTGAATCGTGTTAAAATACATAAAATATATATGCAATAAATGCAATGCAATAAAATTGGGTAATGAGCGAAGCAGATTATCTTGCGCTGTTGCAAAAGTTGTTCCCTGGATCAAACGTCCTATTTTAATTATGTAATTGCTTTATATTTATTTCTAACAGGTGCAGCGGAGCGCACGGGTACGGCTAGTATATATATATATATATATATATATATATATATATATATATATGTTTCTTTGCATCGACTTTGATGTGCTTCGTCAGATCGACTCTTGACTAACGAGATCGACTTTGATGACATCATCAATGCTTTCGCTGTGAAGACAGTACGAAGGATATCTGTGTAAATAGCTGCTTATAAATTGCTTGTGGAAGGTGAGGGTGGCAAATTTTAGCACTGCCAGGGGCGGCACTAGGCTATACCTAAAACCGATCCTGGAAACAAGTACGCTATATTACAGACAAATCCCAACTCTGAGAATTTGTTACTCCAACCTAAGTAGAATCGTCGGGTGCAAAAACCGGTGATACCAATCTTTAGCCGAAAGCAAAACGATCGAGCGCATTGCCGCTTTTACTGTTTGCCCGAGGGAAAATACCCCAGCAGACTTTCCTTTTCCACCTTGCATAACCACCCGTCTATTTTTACGTCCGTCATTAAAGCAACGACCAGGGATTTGCAATCGCGGATTCTGTGCAATTAGTGATGTGTAATTGCGTGTGTTTGCACGGACCATTAGCGAAGAGACAGAGGTGCGCCGTTCCCACGAAGACTGCGATTATCTCGGATCTCTGCTGTAATTACACTAATGGAATTAAAAGTCACTCTTAAGTGGAAATTACTTTCCCGAGAATTCCCAATATTCAGACGGCAACTGGGGCATTGGGGCACGCAGGTACAAGAGTCATTATGACTTCGCTGCATCTGTACACTCAGATATGCTAAAATTATTCTGACCTTGTCACACATGCACTAGTCTACTGTCCGAAAAGAAAATACAAACAATACAGTGTACAACTGGCAGCAAAAGAAAGTTTGCAAGCTTGTCGAATTCGTCATCTGACGGAGAGAATTACATCATAAACACTAATGGCAAATAATGTGGTCATCTTGCGTCCGGAAAATATAATGATCAGTGGCGTAGCGTCAATGTAAACTAAAAAGCTCAGCTTCCCCAGTTAATAATAATTTCATAATAAACCTGCCGTTTATGAACAAAATTATTTATTAATTTTAATAGAGTTTATATTTATGCGTTAAATATTGTGATGCGGCAGCTCAGGATGATTTGTGATGCAGTAGTAAACAAGAAGCCTGCACACGCCAGCTTCCAAGCAGATTGGTTTCTTTCACTCATTCTTCTGTGTAACCCATCCCGCAGATTCTCCATCCCTTTCTAACTAAACTACCCTTGTCGCAAGGCACGGAAGAAGCTAGCTTTTACATTGAAAGTTTCCGAGTTATCCCTTTCGTGAGGGTTTGTTCAGTTGAAGTGTTAGTGTGCATTGTGGCTGATATAATAAATAATGAGTGAAATAACAGTTCCTGACACCGATTTACTTGAATTTTTAGGACAATTCTATTATCAAGACTGACTTACGAACAAAAGTGCGATTTAAAAAACAAATGACCGTGTCTATTTGTTAGAGATATGTGTAAACCATGAAATCATATTTTACTACGTACCATTAGAGGTCATGCCTTATTGGTGTTACGAGGTTCCAACCAATTCGGACTGCTGGCTTGACATTGACTACTATTTATTTTAAGATTATATTTTTGTAATACGTTTTCTCATATGTACATGAAAGACAACTTGAGTTAGCTTCCCCTGCTCAAAGTTTCATGCTACGCCACTGATAATGATATAGTAATTAAGGGAAGGTTGAAGACTGGAACGACCAAGAATAACACTTTTCACTTTTAATTCAATTAAATTTGCTGATTTTTCTGAATCGCAATATAGGCTATATAGTTTATTAAAGTTATCATTTACGCCTGTTAAATGACGCTTTGAAGTATGTTAGCCTTCACACTACCAATAATATAAATTAATCCTTATCTCTGTTTTCCCGAAAACAACGTTTTTCAATGTTCAATGTTCCTTTTCTTAGAAACTACAAGTCCAATTTCATTACAATTTTGCACAGATGTTTATTATACTATATTACACCATGTCCCGCCCACTATAGCAGACATAGGCCAGTTTTACACTAATCCTGAACATATTTAGTATAAATACTTGCTTGTGGGCCATCCCAAACCCCGACCTCCACCCGTAAGAGCGCCAGTCCTTATATACCGGTCAGTCAAGGCCTTCTGACAAATAAAAGCAATTGACAATAGATATCCCAGTCATGACAACCTCATAAAATACCCTATAATAATGCACTGCTCTCTTAAGCACTGCAAAAATTTAGTGAAATTCATTTTTTTATATCTCAGCTGCTATAAAAGCTAAATGAACACTTTATAAAACACTAAACAATATCACATTTGCATAATTTTTTACACCCGTAAAGCATTTACATAAAATAAACAAACAAATATCTGCACGATTCTTTTACTGAAATGTTTTAAAGACTTACATCAACAACAAAGTCTAGGATCTTTTACCTATTCCTTCAAGAAATAATTTTTTTCTTAATTGTTACCTTCAATATTAAATTTTCTAAAATTTTTTATTAAGAAAAATATATTTCCTGAAGGAATAGGTAAAAGAATCATGAAGATATTTAATTAATTGTACATTTTATTATGTAAATGCTTTACGGCTGTAAAAATAATTATGCAAATTTGATATTTTACAGGTAATTGTTAGCCATTTTAATATTATGAATATGTTTTATAAAGTGTAATGTATGTAGGGTAAAGGTTGGTAATACTGTGATACAAGTAATATTGTGATAGTTCTTTTTTAGAATTTATTACAATTTTACTGAGCAAGAGAAGAACCGATTTTGTTCACAAATTTTTCCATGGACATTCCCTTAATACGTTGACGCAAAAAGCCGATCTTCCTCTCGCTCAGTAAAATTGGAATAAATTCTCAAAAAGAAATGTCACAATATTACTCATATCACGATAATGCCAAGCTTTACTCTATATTAGAATTAAAAGTTTTGTTCATTTAGCTTTTATAGTAGCTGAGATATAAAAAAAGATTAATCACTCAATTTTTGCAGGCCAATGGTGTACCTCACTCCTTAAATTGGCTGTGCTTATCAGGAATTCAATCAATGGCT
The DNA here is from genome assembly GCF_040183065.1 of Periplaneta americana. Taxonomy (NCBI): domain Eukaryota; kingdom Metazoa; phylum Arthropoda; class Insecta; order Blattodea; family Blattidae; genus Periplaneta; species Periplaneta americana. Next base: position 175,802,134 of record NC_091120.1, on the reverse strand, counting down.
TTCCCAAAATACGCTATGAAATGTTTCAAATAAAAAAAAAATTATATGGAAAAGGAAGCAAAAACGAGCAAAATTCTATTAAGCATTTTTGTTTGAAATATCTCAAAGAATAATCCCCCGAAATGAATTACATTAGTACTTTTGGTTCACCCTGCATAAACGTAACACACATAAATTTACTGGAATTTGAGTTCTTTTACACCGAAAGAAAGAAAACGTGCAATACCCAATCCTCTTAAGCAGATGACCTCGGATATAAGGATCTGTGTGACGTAACATAACTTACAGAAGTACCACACCTAAATACATCTCAAGAGAGGCTGTTTTACTGCCAACACTGAATTTCGCAACGATTTACATACCACACGTCTTGTGAGATAAGGTACGCGCGGGGCAACGAACGATCAATATAAATACAATGGAAATATCGTGGCCTCATTCCTTGTGAACTGGAAGTTATTGGTGTCAATGTCATCGTGGAGGCGGAATGCTGCTGGGTTTTAAGTGTCGACAGAAGACGAGAAAGCACGCTGGGAGGAAGAGCATGGGCGGCGTCAATCTTGACACGGAGATAGTTTTTGTTCTCTCTTATGCGAGACACTTTACATCTGTGTTTCTCGACCTTTTTATGATGAGGCCTCCCCTTATCTTCACATTACTTCAATATAGTTTCATGCTTAAGGTATACAGAGTGATTCAAAATAACACTGACAACTTTAATGCCCGGTTTCTGGTACACCTCAGTTAGCCCAATCTGTCAGTTTAAAAATTTCTGTATTTTTAAATTTTACTTTTAATTTAATCGCATTCTTTGCCATAATTTTATTTCGAAATTTCACCAGGAAGTTCTCTAAAACACGTATTAAATATCATGGTGCCACGTCATTCTTCTTCATAATCCTAAACTTTAAACTTCATTTTTTGACAGTTCTATTTTTACAATAATGTATACTCATGACTAGGCTTCGGTCCTGGGCACAGAAACGCATGAAGTTCAGAACGCACAGACGATAGTGTTGTGTTGGTCGAGTGGACTGCGAGATGGAGCGCGCCGTTACTTCGTGTCTCAACGTGTGAACAGTCCGTCACAGTACGGCACAAAATATATTTCACCCTGTACAGATGCAGTATATACAGTACATTCCTAGTGTAGACAATAAATGTCTACCATTAAAGTATTAACGTGAGTTGTAACCTTCAATCAGGTGTCCCTACGCCGAAGCCTGTTATACGTACCGCAACCAAGCAGCAATAGGCCTACACACAACGGTAATGCACATCACGGACCCACCTGTGCTGTTGCACTCGAGTGACTGCACACTGGTCATGACGTCATTTATACTCCGTGTACTCTAAACCTCATACTGGTTACTCTGTGTCCCTAGGCCGAAGCCTGCTCATAACTCAGAAACTATTTTCTGCCTTCCTCTTTGTTTCCTGATATGATCCATATATCTCAATGTCGTCTATCATCTGATATCTTCTTCTACCCCGAACTCTTCTCCCGTTCACCATTCCTTCCTATGCATTCTTCTGTACGCAGTTTCTTCTCAGTCAGTGACCCAACCAATTCTTTTTCCTCTTCCTGATCAGTTACAGCATCACTCTTTCTTCACACACTCTTTCCAACACAGCTTCATTTTTTTTATTATGTCTGTCCACTTCACATGTGCCATTCTTCTCCATATCCAAATTTCAAATGCTTCTATTCGCTTCTCTTCACTTTGTCGTAATGTCCATGTTTCTGTCCCATATAATGCCATACTCCATATAAAACACTTCACTAGTCTCTTCCTTAGTTCTTTTTCCAGATGTTCGCAGAAGATGCTCCTTTTTCTATTAAAAGCTTCCTTAGCCATTGCTATCCTCCTTTTGACTTCCTGGCAGCAGCTCATGTTACTGATTATAGCACACCCCAAGTATTTGAAGCTGTCCACTCGCTTTACTGTCTCATTTAGATTCGCAAGTTTATCTTCTGTATTTTTCTTCGTCTTATTTGGATTTATCTTCACCCCATACTGCTCACAGCTGTCATTAAGCTCCAGTAGCATATCCCTTAGTGTCATTTCCTCTTCTGCTAACAACGTCATATAATCAGCAAACTTTATGCACTTTATTCCTCTTCCTCCTACTATCACTCCTCCCATGTTCTGAAAACAGTTCTTTATTAAATCCTCCAAGTAGATGTTGAATAGGGTAGGTGATAAAGGGCATCCTTGTTGTACTCCTCTCCCAATTTCACTTCCTTCTGACATTTCTTCTCCTATTCTGACTTCCACTCGTTTCATATAAAGATTACTGAACAGCCTCCTCTCTTTCCAATCTACACCAATTTTCTTTAGGATCCCCATCAGTTTATTCCAATCCGCTCTGTCAAACGCCTTTTCTAAGTCCACAAATACTATGTACACTTCTTTTTTCTTCTCTACGTATTTTTCGCCCTTTGTTCGTAGCAGTCCAATTGAATCTGTCGTACCTTTTCCCTTCCTGAAGCCAAATTGCTCTTCTTCCAACTGTTCTTTCGTCTTAGAATATAAACGTAGATTCAGTATTCGCAGAAGAATCTTCGCCGAGTGCGATATCAGGCTGATAGTCCTGAACTCGTTACATTTCTTTGCATTATTTTTCTTCGGTATTCGAAGCAACAGTGTCTTCGTAAAATCTTCAGACCAGTCGCCTTGCTCATATATTTCGTTGCATAATGATAAAATTTCCTTCTTGTCTTCACCCAAGCACTTCTTCACTAATTGAACAACCTAGAGAAGTCTGCAAAGAAAAACGGGCAATTTATCTGCCATGCTGCAGCGATTTGGGGACCAAATATAACATCAAGACATGGGACGTTATAGGAATTATGACTGGGGCTAGAGCCACAATCCCACGGGAGTCCTTAGAAGTCTTCCGAAAATTAAAAGTTCCTGGCAGCACCCTGGACATATCCTCCACTGCACTGAAGTCATCGATTAGCATAATTAATCATCACTTATATTCTTTAATGTAATTTGTTTTGTAACCTAAATTGTTTGTTGCATTTCCAATAAATTTATCAACCTAACTAGGGTTTCTATTAAAGAAAAAATTGAATTAAATATAAATGTTCATTTAGAATTGATTAGGAGGCTGATTATTAAACCCTGGTTAGGACGGCTATCAACTATCTATCTTCCACTCCTGTTGCTTTCTCATTCTTAATTTCCCTAAGTGCCAGTTCAACTTCTTCCCTTAAAATAGAAAATCCCTTTTCGTCTTCTGACACGGCTCCTTCGTCTTCTATAGTCAAGTCATCTGTACGATAGTGTGACGTTGAAACGTGTGTTCAGATTTTTACCCAGCGACAGTCGTGATATATCCTATTGCAAGTTTATTAGAAGATTGGTTAATTAATAACCCAGCACACTCAAATATCACACTCGTATTCATACAAATTTCCAGACTCTAGACACCCAGGGAACTTTTCTTCTTCAAGGAAAATTCTCCGAGGGCCGAGGCCGGGAATCGAATCCGTGATCTCCAGATCTGGAAGCCAAGTAGTTCATCCATTTACGTAAACTAGGAAATATCGCGATTTTGAGTTTGATAATTTTCATTATGTTTTATTTAATCAAAATACAGAACAGTATTAACAATGAGTGTTTTTACTCACGAACTGAGCTTTCCATGCGGACGTATTCATTATGCAGTGTATATTATACTGTCTACAGCACATTAGCGTACACTATAGAGAATGAAATTAAATTGAAAAATAATCATAATATGGATATTTAAACACATTTTTGAAAATGGTGGCCGTTCATTTCGATACATGTTTCAGTTCTAATGTGCATATTATCGCACTATAGATTATTGTACGTAATTCCAATTACCAGGTTCGTACTTCGTATCAGTAACTTATGTTGAAATAATTCTGTACCTACTCTATAAAAGAGACCTTACGTACTGTAAATTCAATCTTCACTTCCGCCCGATCCGAAAAGATAAAATTACTCAGACATGCTATCTACTGTCCGTCCAAGTGGTTACGTCGCAGCGTCGTAGAAAGGGAGGAAAGCACGTGACAGTTAATTACTTGACGAGGCCCTTTTATTTATATTTTAAACAATTGTATGGGTAAAATATTACGTAGACGTCCAATTCCTAACAGAAATTAATGTTCTCAGTAAAGAGCTAAGACAGCCCAGCCAGTAGCATTTACAGAGAGGCGAATAGAAGCAGGTGGGGGAAACCGGGATACGACGTAGGCAAATGGAAAATGATGCAATATTGAAAGCTCTTTCGTCACTGAAAAACGCGAACATATTTTTGGAACGTACTGTTCACTATGACCGTAAGTCTACTATGACTGTATATGCGGTCTTGGATCTGTGTGGAGGATGGTTGAACTTCATTAGTAGAAGAGGTGGGAGTGAAGTACATTTAAAAACTCAGGTACAATAAAAATTGAAGTAAAAATAAAATGATGTCCCAGTACAAGGTTTTATGTGCCTGAGCTTTTTGTCCAGAATCCGCTAATTTAATTTTAATTGCAATTATGAGTTACTTTAGAAAAAAAACACGTATTTGCTATTATCGACACGAAAGTTGTAGCATATATCGAATTGCGCCCATGGCTAGAAGGAAAACAAAAATACCCCCAGACACACACGGCCCAAGGCAGTTTGCAGAGTCCCGCTGCCACCCTCATCAGCTCTATTTGCTGATCGCGGGGTCTAATCGGGCACCCAGTAAACAACACAGGGCGTGTCTGCCTCTCCCCGGAGGAACTCGACAGTAATGGCGTGACGTCACAGCGACGTCCTCTAGGACCTCCGGGATGATGAGCCTCCCCTCGTATATAGGTCGTGCGTCGTATCGATTGTGGAGGCGGCAATGCATATGCTTTTACAGTTGGCAGCAGTGCCGTGCTCCTAGAGATGAGCTTAAACGATATTTCCAAGTATCTGTGACAACTGTGACTGTGACAATTAAATATCTGTGACTTTTATCTGTGATTTTGTCACACCGATATTTTATATCGATAAGTAAGCACGATATGCATGAATTACACCGATATTTTGTCACACCGATAAAAATTAACAGGAAATATTGAAGAGCAGTGCAATGTGAATACGATTTCTCTATACGCGCTACACATCAGTGGTGTATATGGGAAAATCAAACAAATAAGTTATGTACATTACATGACCATTAACAAATAAATACTGATCTAACTCAACAGAAACATGTAAAAAGTTAACCTCATATACCAAGAGGTTATATCGTAGTTGATTTTAGATATGGAATCAGTTGGTAATTTTTTAATGTAGTTGGGTATGGAGAAATTGAGGTTATGTGATTATCCCAATCGTTTTAAAAATTGATCCTTTTTATTGTATGTAATATAATGGATAAATAATTATTTTAAGTCGTGCATTAACGTTATAATATTGAGTCAGAATAAAAATTAACGAAACATCAGTATTCGGAAAAACAATGGAAAATAATTACAAAACAAAACTGTTGTTCAGACAGGATTTTACACAAGATAAAGTATTGGTAACCAACGGTGTTATTATTATTATTTAAATCGTGTAATCACTATATCATTTATAATAAGATGGTGAAACTAGCGCTGAAGTAGTTTCGGCGAATTCGGATGTGAAAATCGTTGAATTTGATTTTTTGTGGAGATGCAGTTGATCGTATATGTCTAGGCATAACAAAGCCTAAACTAACCAAACCTAACCTGTCGCAGATTCGTATATGCAAGGTGTATATGCGGAGTACGAAGGGAACTACCTCAACGCTAGTTTAGTCGTTGATCGTATATGTCTAGGCATAATAAAAGCTTAAACCAACCAAACCTGACCTGTCACAGATTCATATATGCAAGGTGTATATGCGGAGTACGAAGGGAACTACCTCAACGCTAGTTTAGTCGTTGATCCTATATGTCTAGGCATAATAAAAGCTTCAACCAACCAAACCTGACCTGTCACAGATTCGTATATGCAAGGTGTATAAGGGGAATACGAAGGAAACTACCTCAAGGTTAGTTTAGCGAAATAAGTTGCCCATCATATTAGCCAGTTTTGACTCGTTCGGTTTTAATTGAGTGGAAAATACTTACACATTAATATAAATTGACAGTAAGCCTAATATGAAAATGTGAAGATCTCGGGGGAATACATAAAATATTTATAAAACATATATGCAGACTAAAATATGAAAACAAAATGTCAGATTCATGATTATATTATTATTATGCCGCTAATAACTCTGCAACACATCATCACTTTGAAAAAAATAATATTGAACAAAATATCACGAAAAAATAATCAAATACCATCGCCCGATTGCTGTTATTGTATCATGCGCATGTGCAAACCCACGACGTAGAGGAGAAAATATGTCACAGGCGTTGCAACGGTGACAGAGTACTGAATACGGAGCAGATTTCGATAGCGATATTTTGTCACAGATATTTCGCGTCTTCAGTCACAGGTTTATCTGTGACAAAAAAATACCTGTGACAAAATATCGGTTTGTGAAATATCGGCCATCTCTACGTGCTCCATTTCTTCATAACAATTTATTACTATTGCAACGACGGTAGAATCTGCTTATAGCATACAGGAATGGCAAGGATTCTTTCCTCCCAGAAGAGCTTAACAATTGAGCCGTTCAGATTAGAAGTGGTGTAAGTAAAAAATGGGCAATGAGGGTTAAAGTAAACATTCTGTAAAATACAGCGCAAAGTAGCAATTAATATTCAATTTATTTAAACTATCAGTAGTCAGTGGATAGCAATAAGGCTATATTAATTGCTACTTTGCGCTGTATTTTACAAAGTTTAACTTTAAACCTCATTACCCAACTTTGACTTACACCACTTTTGCTCTGAACGGCTCAATTAACCTATAATTTTTTTAGTTTGTTATTTAAGGACGCTGGAATTGGTGATAACGAGATGGTATTTGACGAGATGAAGCCGAGGATTCGCCATAGATTACCTGACATTCGCCTTACAGTTGGGAAGATCTCTGAAGAAACTCAACCAGGAAATCATCTCAAGCGGGAATCGAACCCACGCCCAAGAGCGTCCGGATCGGCAAGCAAGCGCGTCAACCGACTGAACATCTGGCGGAGAGAGAACTGTTTCTTTGGGATGGAGGGGCAAACAAAACAATAGAATCCACATATAACGGGGTTATGGGGGGGGGGAATTTACCTCCTCCACCCATTATAGCTTGACCATGGTACAGTATATCGGAATATGATCATTTAATAAAAGTATTTTCGGGGGGCATGTTTCTTACAGAGTTACACCTATAACTGCGATGTTTCGGAGCGAGTTGTATAGGCTTGAACTGTAGATATATTACAAATGAATTATAATAGGGCATAACTTAAAACAGTCTCCTTTTTTTCTCTCTCGTGCAGAAACACATGCATATATCAATAAAACTACGCAAAAGTGCTAACAGAAACTTTTTTATATGAAGCTTACCTTCCTGAATAAACTATAATTATTTTATTTAATCTCGTCTTTAAGTTTACACATTATACTGGGATCACTTTTCTTTTTTATGCATTGTTGTGCAGTATGTTATTCATATTTCTCCATGTGGCAGCCTGAACACCTGCAGACTTCTAACACATGAGTACAGGCTGTTACAAAAGAAACATTACAATTTTTCCATTCCTCAAATGAGGTATAAAAATTCTTATACATTCAGAAATTTAAAATAAATATAATATTCCAGACACATGATCTAAGACATTAATTCATCAATTTAAGCACAGAAAATTAATCATAAATAAAAGCAAAGAAGATCTTTTGAATTCAATATTTTCTAACGTTAATAGAAAAAAAAAAGAGTTGAGACAAGTTTGGGGGGCAGTGTCCCCCATGTCCCCAGCGAATAGAGATTATAAAGAATGGACACTCTGCATCGGTACCTTTGATGTAGACGGACTGATTTCAATGACCTTCAAGCCAGCTAAAGTGTGAGATTCTGCTTTCTCCCTATAGTTGGCGCTGACATCACACCAGCTAGCAGTCGACACAGCGGAAATATAACACACATAATTAGTACATCTAGGTACATTATGTACTCAAATAAAATAAATTGGATCCATAAAATAATAAACCAGTCATTAACTTTATAATGAAAGTTAGACGTTGACCCCAACAACAATTAAAATATGTAATGATTTGATAGCGCTGAAAATGGAAAAAAAAAAAACTCTTACGAGAAGTAAAACCATATACCTATATTATATTATATACAAATTTTAAGCGAATTCGATACTTAATTTTATAATGTATTATATCTGAAATATAAAATATTATTATTACAACTAGTTTGTCACTGAGAAATAAGGAAAAGCTGTTAACTTGAATTTATTTGAAGCAAAGCGTTACTGGATTATGCAATAAGGTAGGCGATGTTTGGATCCTGTGTCTCAACTCTATTCTCAATTATTATCTTAGCGTATGCTCGATTACACTACCTCTAGCGCTTGAAAGTGGAACTAACCGCTGGCGCACAGAGAAACAAAACACAGGAAAATTCCCCCAGTGTCCATTGTTTATAATCTCTATTCGCTGATGTCCCCCCCCCCCATAACTCCGCCCTTGCATGAGTTGGCCTTTGAGCTATTGTAAAAACACGATTTTCTTTTTTCAGTTAAGGTAGTCAATTATATTGAAAACTTTTGTCTGCTTGGCGAGGGTGGCGAGTTATTAGTTAGTTCTTACCTGCTTGGTGTGTGTGAATGTTTGCAGTTATTTTTTTCTCTCGAGATCAACAGTGTAAGAATAAGTTTTGTAAATGTGCTCGGAAATTTAATGTCTTAATTGTAAAACACATTTGATTACGAAGTTATTTAGTCAGCAATAAATTTTGACACGTAGTTTTAAAAAGAAACGAATTTCGTCCATTGTTGTGCACGCGTTCTGCTTTTTATTCATTCAGTACGAGCAGGCTTATGTGAGGTGTTCGTGTTAAACTGTGTGTTTATAACCACGTGTTTTTGAACATAATAATATTAATTTAATAGGTACTACCTCAGATCACATATAGATAGCTCATCTCTATGTTAAAATCGGTTGCACTTTGAAGAGAACAACCGCCAGGATCGCCATCCGTCCGCCGTAACCGAACACGAGATGGCAGTACAGTCGCTAATGCAATTCAAATGGGAGTTATGACGTGACTCCTTATGTAACAATTAGATGGCAGCATAGTAAACCTGACAAATGTTACCGTCAAAGCCTATAATGCCGAGCAATCTGGGTATATGTGATCTAGGTACTACGAATAATTTTAATTTTCATATTATACAGTGTATTGTATTGTATTTATTAACATTCCATGGTATTCATACATGCTTACAGCTAGAATATGGAACAAGTCAAAAAACTTAATACTATTATAAAATCTTAATTTATAGTCACAGTCTAGATGAAATATATATAGACGAGATTTACAATATAGTCTACTAGTACAACACAAAGTTTTAGTATCAATTTCATGAAGTGTTATTGAATGTCATGAATTCACCTACAGAATAGAAAGCGTGAGAAATTAGGTACTTCTTTAATTTGGCCCTAAATAATTTTATGTTTTGAGTTTCATTTTTTTATATCGATAGGGAAGCTATTAAAAAATTTTACTGCCATATAACGCACTCCTTTTTGATAGCACGATAGACTTGCCGATGGAGTATGAAAGTCATTTTTTGACGTGTATTTATGCTATGAACTGTTGAATTAGTTACAAACTTTTCACGATTACATACGAGGAAGATTATTAATGAAAAGATATGCTGACAAGCCATGGGCATTATTTGCAGTTTTTTTTTAAAATAGCCCTACACGATTCCCTAGATTTGGCACCTACTATTATTCTAATTACTCCTTTTTGTAGTAGAAATATATTGTTACTATCTGTGGAATTTCCCCAGAATATTATTCCAAAACTCATTACCGAGTGGAAGTATGCAAAGTATATTGTTTTTAAGGTATTGATATTTACTATCTTTTGCATAGATCTAATAGCAAAACAAGCTGAATTTAGTTTGGGTGTAATTTCTTTAATATGATTTTTCCAATTTAACATATTATCGATTTTTAGGCCAAGAAATTTGGTTGTTGTTGTTTCTAATAGGGATCTATTATTAATTATTGTGCTAGAAAATTACGAAGTTGAATTTGGACAGGATTTAAATTGAATTATGTTAGTTTTGTTACAATTTAATATTAATTTATTGACTGAGAACCAGTCACATATTTTAAAGAGAATTTCCTCTATTGAGGATTGGAATGTGTTGGAGTTATTGACTGTAATTACTATACTTGTGTCATCTGCGAATAATATGGGATGACCTACATCTTTTATTAGGGGGGGGCAAGATCATTTATAAACGCTAGAAAAAGTAGGGGACCTAATATTGGTCCTTGAGGAATTCCATTATTAATAGTTCCCCATGTCGATGCAGATTCATAGTTGTATTGATTTCAACTTTCTGTTTCCTATCTATGAGATATGAGTGTCGTCTCAACAGCTAATAAAAGACAATAAAAATGACAGTTCTACAAATTAAAAAACCAGTCGATGACCTTGTCATGTATCACACCCAGTGCAGGCAGTTTAAAAACGAGGAATCAACGAAAAAACGAAAGTATAATGAATCATATTTGGCTCTTGGATTTACAAGCAATAAAATTCCTCCGGATGTCCTCTGTGTGCTCGTAACAAAGTTTTAAGTAACAGTTCTTTATCACACGCGAAACTGCGTAGACATTTGGAAACAAACCATTGGAATGTAAGAAGAAGAACATACATTATTTCAGCGTAAACTTGAAGGGTTAAAACAGTGTCAGAATATGTTGGTGAAAAATACGACAACCGACAATGAAAATACTACGGAAACATCATACCGGGCGAGTTGTGAGACGAGGATACAATACCAGTCTTCACATTAGCAATTTATTTGAAGGTTTTATAATAATGCATGTAAATACTGCAAAAAAATACACGCAGTTCATAACTCATGGCTATGCATGGTAATTAATGTAACTGTATACATAAAGTATGTATATAATATAATATTATTGTCGATGTTAAATACGTACAGAATATAAATATGGAGACATATTAAATTCATATCTATGTAACCTAGTGATTAATTTAATTTAATTTAATTCGAGAATCCGTGAATCTTTTTTCCAGTCGAAAGGAATCCGTGATCAAAGAAGTTTGGAAACGCTGGATTGAGTCCGCAATAGACCAGATGGCCTGAAGCCTGTTCAATAGATGATGATGATGATGACGACGACGACGTTTTTACTTGAATGTCCATTATTTACCTTCCGAGTACCAAAATTAAAGCCGACAAAAAATCATATTTAATATTTTTTTTATGTCAAATTTGATATTTTTCATATTTTGGCATTATCTTTTTCATATTTTGACAAAAATTCTTCAAAATTTTACTCGCTCTAGTAATCACTGTACCCGTGACAGTACACTTGTTTCATAGTGCCATCAATCACCGCTCACTCATTGATGATCGTCATTTTTTAATCACCGGTGAGAAATCATCAGTGATTTTTTCTTCCATTTAATAATAATAATAATAATAATAATAATAATAATAATAATAATAGTCAGCCATGTATTGTGGGTCCCTATCACCACGGCATGGCGCGTCCTCAGGTTGCGGATCGAGGAGACGGCCTCCAGATATGGAGGGTAGCTGCGAATATATTGGATAAGCAGTCGCGGACAGCCGATGAAGGGTGGTCCTCCAGCTTGGGGGTTGGGCGAAGGGCTAACAACCCTTCACCGTAAAAAAAAACAGCTTGTTACGAATCCTTCAAATAAGCCTCGGAATGGGACTGATTCTCTGGCACGACCACAGCAAACATATAGTGAGTTAGTTGGGAGGTCGGAGGGAAAAAGACCTTTAGGGAGGCCGAGACGTAGATGGGAAGATAATATTAAAATGGATTTAAGGGAGGTGGGATATGATGATAGAGAATGGATTAATTTTGCTCAGGATAGGGACCAATGGCGGGCTTATGTGAGGGCGGCAATGAACCTCCGGGTTCCTTAAAAGTCAGTAAGTAAGTAATAATAGATTAAGGTTATTACAAATGTTAGTAGACAATGTTCCACAACAGTTTATCCACAATATTCATAACATATACAACCAAAATAAAATAGCAATTAAACAAGATGGTAAGCTATCATCTTGGACACTCATCAATACTGATGTAAGACAAGGATGTGGATTATCACCCATTCTCTTTATTATTTATATGAACCGAATAATTAAAGAGTGGAAGCAAACTCGCCATGGATATATACAAATTAACAGACACCTTAAATTGGATTCAATTCTCTTTGCAGATGATTTGGTATTATTAGCACTTTCAGAAGACGACCTCCAAAGGTCAATATATATAATTTGCAGCAAATAGCAGCCACATACAATATGGAAATTTCAACAGATAAAACAAAAATTATGGCATTCTGTGGGAAATACCCAATGCAAAGTAAAATTTGTCTCGATAATAAAATATTAGAAAGATGTAATCGTTTCCCATATTTAGGTTACATTTTTGAAGAATTGCACATATCACAGAAAATTAATAAATACATAAGAGCTATGGGCATTATAAATAGTGTGATGAAACCATCCTTGGTTCAGAAACACACCCGCATACGTCTCTACAACACATTGGCACGATCGATGCTCAGCTATGGCAGCGAAGCATGGACACTGAGGAAAGCAGATAAAAGCAGAATAACGGATTGTGAAATGCGATTCATGCAAAGAACAGCAGGCTATACTAAATGGGATCTGAAAAGAAATTGTGAAATTTTAAAGGAACTAAAAACTCAACCAGTTTTAGATTACATTGTTCAATATCAGTCTAATTGGAAACATCATTTGGAAAGAATGAGTAATAGTGGACTCCCAAAGGAAATTGAAGACTTGAAATAAAAAAGGCTCTAAGCGCCATAATCATGAATTTCAGGAAAATGAGTTTTAAGTGTACTAGGTAATTATTGGTCATAATTTCAATATTAATGCGTTTTAATTTAAAGATAAGCATAGTATGGAGCTAGTGTCCAAAGGAACTTACAAACGTAATATTGCAATAGTATGTAAAACGTACTGAAAGTGGAAATTTAATGAAAGGCTCTAAGTTCCATACTTCAGAATCAGCAAAAAGATAGTGAAGAGGACAAACGAATGAAACAAAAATGGTTTTTTGTTCATAAAGTAAAAGTTTATTCTGTAATGCTTCTGGAAAACTGTTTGTGGTCATCATTTTTGTCAGGTACTGTATCATTTCAGTCAAATTCTTCTTCTTTTCGGTTAATACCTGGATTTTCTTCTAAGTTAACGAAAATATTTCAGAAAAAGTTCCTCTGCAAACTTGTACTAAGTCACCTTGCCCATCTGGAACAGAGTAATGAATAGTTTCTTGTCTCCTGCTCTGTGAAGGGTCATCGTAGGTACCATGACGCCTTCTTTTAACATGTGATATTTGCATCAGCCCCATCAAGTAACTCCCTCGCTTTTCAATATCTTCCAGGTCATAAAAATCTTCAAACAGCCCGACCTTGTGTTCATAGCTGAGGTTCAAACAGTCTGTCCAGGTATGGTGTAGGTTAGCGATCAGTAATGAGACTAGCCTTCTGTGCTGGACGAGGTTTTGCAGGAACATGTTTATTATTTGAACTTATGTATTCATTTCCTCCATTTTTCAGCTTTTTTTTCATTGCAGCCGCAGTACCTTCTCCTTTAATTCGTCGTTTCTTTCCACTCAAACTCTTACAAATATCTCCCGCATCCGCCGTTTAATCTATCTACGAGGAAGCGAGCCTTTCATATGTTAACAGCAGCGGCAGTTAAACCGCATGCTATCTGTCGATTGCATTTGGTACTATATTTTCATTGGAGCTTTTTATACATTATAGGGCTTGGCATATAGATCCCATTTTGCACACAATTTCAAAATTCCTTATTATGGCACTTAGAGCCTTTTTTATTTCAAGTCTTCAATTTATGATTATATAGGCTACAAATGGCCAAAGATCTGTGGGTCGTCCTGCTAAGAGATGGCGTGAAAATTTTATGTAAGACCGTAACAGGCCTTGTGGCCTAACACTTGTCAGGCAGAAGAAGAAGAAGAAGATAATAATAATAATAATAATAATAATAATAATAATAATAATAATAATAATAATAATAGTGAAACTGATCAAGAAATGAAAAATAAATTGGCTGGGACACTGGCTAAGAAGAAACTGTCCACTGAAGGATGCACTGGAAGGAATGGTGAACGGAAGAAAAGTTGGAGGCAGAAGAAGATATCAGACGACAAAGAACATTTAATCATATGCGGAGACTGAGAGGAAGACAAGATTGGAGAATGCTGGGTTTGCAGTGAAAGACCTGCTCTTCGACAAAACACTGTGAATGAATCGCTCACTGTATTTCATTAAACTATTGCTTCTTCCCGTTGGCGACCTTCTCTTGTCAAAAGTTTAAGAGAGTTGTTTAATTAAGTACTATAACAGTTCGTGCCTCGTTCAAGGACCGAACCCACAGTCCCGTGGCAGACGTGAAGTGATAGCGCTGAGAAGCACCCAAGCAGCTGCGCTGCATTTCTCACCCACGGCAGGACGGCGGTCGATGACCTGTAATTGGTGTGTTCGTGCCCTTGGAAGAAAGGATTCAGATTGCAGGAAGCGATGAAATATTAACTTGCTGGCGGCGAGTGCTGGCGCTGTGATATATTCGATGCACGGCGTAACAAGCGCCGCTTTCTTCTCCTCTCCGTGCTTTCACTGTGGTTAATAAATAATGTAACGCGCTGAGGTAAAGACCGCCTCTCAACTCGTGTGTGACATAAGGAAACTGCACGCTTTGGCTGGTTTCCTTGGAAACGAAATATCATGCAATCAAAAAAAAAAAAAAAAAAAAAAAAAGTAGGAGTGAAATCAACGGTCGTGTTTTTCTGAGTATAGGACAATAGTAATGTGCGTTACAAGAGCGGTATGTTGAAGTTTTCATATTCGAGGAAAAGTTTGAAAAAGCGAAACGTAGTTGAGCTTTTTTTAATTTCCGAGAATTGAAAGAAAACATACCGCTCGTGTACCGTACATTATTTTGTGCGAAGATCGTTTATTACATACCTGAAAGAGGAATTTCTAATTAGTTGCAATGAAATCTCCATCTTGGTTTCTGTTCAATGACGGCAATTTTGGAAAACAAAAATATCTGTCTTCAACATTGTTGCTTTAAAATGTTTTCTGTGTTTACTATACTCCAGCAGGCCGTGATTATACGTCTGTCTTTTTTTTTCCCCCAGTCTATAAATGCGAACTTAAAACAAACGGCTTCCTTAATGTTACATGCATCACGAAATGCAGTAACTTTAGTGGAGTTGTAGAGTTTACTTAATTTTTGCAAATATTTAAAAACAATAATTAACAGTGCAATTTAGGTGAAATTGCAGTGGTAAGTTTCCAATTTATAATTATTACTATATTGAACGTCTCTAAAAATTATAAGTTAAAAGCCTAAAGCAGTAAAATGAACATGTCGCTTAAGCGGTAAGAAGAGGGAAATTGTTATGTGTGTTCGGTTAGGAATACTGAATGTGGAATTTTAGACTTACCGCGGGTTGGTTTTGTGCGGAAACCAAGCAAATACGCACGATCTCGCACAAAGGTATTTAACATTGCCCTATGAAACCTACAAAAATACCCTTTATCACTCACTTTGTTCAGCATCTGCTTGTAGATTTTACTGAAGAACTGTTTTCAGAACATGGAAGGGGTGATATCAAGAGGAAGAAGAATAAAGTGCTTAAGATTTGCGTATGATATGGCGTTGTTAGCAGAAGAGGAGATGATACTAAGAGAAATGCAATTGGAGCTAAATGCCAGCTGTGAGCAGTATGGGATGAATATAAATGCAAACAAGACGCAGACCATGGTTGTCGCAAGAAAAATAAAGAAGGTAAACATGAGAATTCGAAATAAGGTAGAAGAACAAATGAACTTCTCCATTCATTGATACATTCATTCATTGTTTTCTGCCCAAGGGCAGTTCTTTCACTGCAAACCCAGGAATATCCAATCTTTCCTATTTTCAGCCTTCCTCTTTGTCTCCTCATATGATCCATTTATCTTAATGTCTCTGTCATCTGATATCTTCTTCTGCCCCGAACTCTTCTTCCGTTCACCATTTCTTTCAGTGCATCCTTCAGTAGACAGTTTCTTCTCAACCAGTAACTCAACCAATTCTTCTTTCTCTTCCTGATCAGTTTCAGCATCATTCTTTCTTCACAAACTCTCTCCAACTCTCTGGGATGTACCGTACTATAAGTAGTAACAAGAGTTGTTGCCAGGAAGTCAAAAGGATAGCAATGAGAATGGAAGCTTTTAATAGATAAAAGAGCATCTTTTGCGGACCTTTGGAAAAAGAACTAAGGAAAAGACTAGTGAAGTGTTTTGTGTTTGTGTGGCATTGTATGAGGCAGAAACATGGACATTACGATGAAGTGAAGAGAAGCGACTAAACGCGTTTGAAATGAGGATATGGGGAAGAATGGAGCGTGTGAAATGGACAGACAGAATAAGAAATGAGGCTGTGTTAGACTGGGTGAAGAAAGAATTATTGGCTGAGAAGAAACCGCCTAATGAAGGATGTTTGGAAGGAATTGTGAACGGGAGAAAAGTTCAGAGCAGAAAAAATCAGACAGACAACATTAATATAATATAATATAATATAATATAATATAATATAATATAATATAATATAATATAATATAATATATCGTATGCGACACCACGTTCCGACCACCTTCAACTCCAGGAAAGATCCGGTACTCAGTTTGATAGGCTGAGTAAACCTCGGGACCGATCTGGAAGTTTGGCAACCAGAAAATCCCGTCACCACCCGCGATCGATCTCCGTACCTTCCAGTCCATAGCCAGCTGCTCTACCAATTGAGCTATCTGGCCGCCCTTTACTCGTAATAAATGTATCTTTTATTATTCTTTTGAACTTCCAGTAATTTCATAACTACAGTAATATACGAATATAAATGAATAAATGGACACCGGTAATAGCAAAAGAAATAAATGAAAATATGATATGTAAACAAGTGAAAAACTATAATTACAATTAAACCAAAACAAAGGAGCAAATAAGAATATACATCGCACTGTAACGTTTATACTTTAAGCTCAAGATGTAGGCTATACTTCAAAAAAGTTGTTCATATATAATGCTTTTTAAATTACTCTAAGCAGATGCACTATTATTCCATTAATAAACAACTTTTAAGAAGACAATGTTATTTTTAACAAAAAAGTTCTTTCAGGCTCCTAATGGTTTTAGTTTTACACTGCATGTTGTTGCTCTTGACGATACCCAATTGTAATACCTGATGATTCAATGTGATGTCGTTTATACCCCAGATCCGTCCATCCACAAAGAGAGCAAAACAAATCGAACATTCGTTAAACTGAACACGCAGGCAAGCCTCAATACGGAAGAGCTTTGCATACTGCCTATAGCGCCAGGAGTTCAATAGTAACATAATTCCTTTTTTTCTAACCGGTTGTGCAGAATCCTTCTCATCAATCTGAACACTGAAACAAGCCCAAACTGTAATCTTGGTAGAGATTATAGAAAGTTGAGTTAAGCGACATTTTATAGGTAAACATCATTCGCTCTCACATAATTGAGGTGTACGCCATATTTGTTTAAGTCAAAGAACATGGTTCATTGGATTGTGACGGGGAGAGCACATCTTACATCTGGTCGTGAACTTAAATCTCGCTGGGCGTCACGGACGACCTTCAGGCCTCCAATTAAGCCCTCAAGGTGCCTTTGGCAAGATGCAACCATACAAGGATATGGCAGGCAATACTTATTGTTCCTTTCACTGATACTCATAAATGTGTGACCTAGCAGCGCTCCCACGCGACCTGGTTCTCAGTTCTGTGTGTCGCAACCATAGCAACTCATTGTTGTTACTAGACAGCTGCGCGCAACTGATTTAAATTGCAGTCTTAATTATATTATTAAGTAAATTGCAGTTATTTCAAGACAGAGTAAGTAACAATGAAAACATCAGCTGAGACACATTCAAAATTTAATATTCAGGGATGGAAACTGCTCCCCCAAGAGGATTTCAGATGTAAATAAAATATTTATGATAAATTTTAAGCTATTCATAAGTTTATCTTAAAACTAGGCATATACAGGGTGTTTCAAAAATACTGGCATAATTTCAGGTATGTATTTCCCACATGTAGACAATCAAAATAGTTCATTACAACATGTGTCCGAAAATGCTTCATTTCCGAGTTATGGCCTTCACAACATTGAAATTCACCGGAACGTTTTTCTTTCCGCAGGTTGTTGTCATTACATAAGATGTTCAAAATGTCCACCTCCTGCTTGAATAAAGACCTCACATCGATGTCTCATTGACCTGCGAACACGATCCCAAACTCCAGGAGTATTGCGTATGTCCTCAGAACATGCCACAATTCGATTCCGAAGGGATTCCAAATCAGGAACCGGAGACGAATAAACCAATGATTTTAAATGGCCCCACAAGTAGAAATCGAGAGGGTTCAGATCAGGTGAGCGTGGAGGCCAAGCAATTGGGCCACCTCTACCTATCCATCGATCAGGAAACCTTCGATCCAAGTACCGGCGAGCCGTACGACTGAAGTGTGCAGGAGCGCCATCATGCAAGAAGTGAATGTGTTGACGATTGATCAGTGGAGTGTCTTCTAAAACATGAGGTATGGTTCCGGTGAATTTCAATGTTGTGAAGGCCATAACTCGGAAATAAAGCATTTCCGGACACATGTTGTAATGAACTATTTTGATTGTCTACATGTGGGAAATACATACCTGAAATTATGTCCCGTATAAATATAACAATAAATTCCTCTTATTGCCTGAAACGTTATGCTGTTCGTGATTGCTATTGTGAGCATGGTTGAGATTGTAAGGATGTTTGGGATTTGAAATGAAATTCTTTTTTATATTTCTTTTTATTTCTGTCTTTATACTCGAAGTCGAAACGATTTACACATTAATATGACAGTGAATTGTTTTAAATAATTACTACTAGTGTTGTGGCATTTAATCGATTAATCCAATCAGTTTCTCTTGTAAGATTAATCGATCAAAATTATTTAATCGCTTAATCGAGTCGATTAAAATTAATCGGCTGTACTTGATATTAATTATTATTTTGCTAATGCAAACTCAGACTAAAAATTCCGGCAATATTCGTCTCTCAGAAATTGCTACTTCAAAGCACAAAAGTACCGTTATTTTGTAACTGCAAACTGCATATGGTAAATCTCGGTGAAACGTTTGGATTTAAATTGAACGATCGTGGAGAAGTGCTTGACAGCAAAAAAAGTTTTTTTTTTTCGTGTTTAGTGATGCAGGAAACATTGTTACTAAACGTAGAGCGGCACTTAATTCGGAGCATGTGAATGCACTCACATGTTTAAAATCATGGGTGAAGCAGTTTTAACTAGGTGAATCTTCATACTTTTTTTAATTTGTGTTTGTCTAAAAAATCTCCGGAGAAATTGACACAATAAATTATATACTAAGCCTACATAATAAATAACTAGTATTGTTTTGTAATATAAAGATACAGTATATTATACAGATATACAACATTTTTATACTTATGCTTATCATCAAACACAAATTAAATTTATAAATATTTGTGTATTACAGTATATTAAAACTTTTTTTTTTCAAATCAATCAGAGTTCGATTAATCGATTAAATTCAAATAGTTAATCGACTAAATATTTTGATCGATCGATAGCACTAATTACTACATTTTCTTAGAGATTTGAATAAGCTTACCGTGTTAAATACGATCCCCCTGAGCAATTTTCGCTACGTATTGAAAAAGATTTGAACACGAAAATTCAAGTTTCGAGAGTAGTTATGTTGGTTAACATGTCATCAACATGTTAGTACGACATATTAGCATGTTAGTCATCTTAGCTAAAACAAAGTTGGATTTTCTAAATAAGGCGCATGAACACTTAATATTGTGGTTGTTTATATTAATGTTGTTAATGGCTTTGAAGAAAATAGAAAATATTATGTTTCAACATATAAAATTTCGCTCGACCACCTCTGTGATGTAGAGGTCAGCATGCTGGTCTCTTAAGCAGAGGGCCATGGTTCGATTCCCGGTCGGGTTGAATTTCCTGGTTGAGATTTCTTCAGGGTTTTGCCTCAACCGTAAGGCAAATGCCAGAAAATTCGATCCACAACATCTCTGAATATTACCGGCCTCATTCATCACCGAAATCATTTTTATAACAAATCAGTAATACAGTCACCATCTAGTTCACAACAATAGAACCAGTTTCAAAAATAGTACACAGGCCTTCGGATTTCACACAGAAGATTAACTCGCGATATGACCAGAGATGTTAAAGCGAGTATAAATAACAGCGATAGAAAAATATGACAGATCAAACAAATGACGATCGTTCATACGCTTAGCGTTATTGTTTTGAATACGATACACGTTTTCATGCAACTCAATCCATATTGAATACGATCCGATCCCAAACTTTTTAAGTATATCGAGCTTGAGGCTCAAGTCGGTTTGAATCCCCGTTTTCATTAAGTTTCAATACGGTAAGCGTATTCAAATTGATTTGAATACTCCATGAAAACGTAACAAAATGAATAATAATATGTTATTACAGAGAACTGAATTCATTTAGAAATTAATTCACAGTTAAGTACTTTAGAATTAGAGTATGTCAAATTAACTATTTCTCTTTATACTCCCTGAATTTATTAATCACTCCCGTTTGTGTAAGCTTACGGATAATAATTCATTATGATGTCACATTCATTTTTTCGTGGCTAACGAGAAAGACAGGCTTCGGCACAAATATGAGTCACGTCTTATCATGGTCTAGTCATGGCCATCCTGACAATCGCCTAATGTAAATACATGTTCAAAGTTCTAAAAAACAAAGGATTTGCTATATATTAAACTCATGTTAAACGTGCATTTATATAAATAAACTTGTTCAGTGTTGGTCATGTTATGACTAAAGGCTGGTCCACAATAAACCGGGAACGAGAACGGAAATAATGTTAAAATACTCGTAAATGTATTTAAATGTGAGCATTGACAATAGTGAACCAGCCTTAAGAAAGTGACGTCGCGACGTCGCCTGTCTTTCTCATTACCCACGCATTTGTTTCCCGTTTGTGTATTAATTTATCACGGCTGGGTGGATTCGAAACACTTCATAATTTTAGTTATCCAAGGCCTACTGTAATCAATGACGTCACCGTATTACCAGCAAGTGTGATCAGATTTCTGGAATGTCTATATACAAAACCAGTACCGGTGTTTAAAAAGGAATATGATTCCAAAACAATTTAATTTATTTAATGTCTCTATGTTAATCAAATACAGGTCCGGGTTCAAATCCTGGTTGGGGCAAGTTACCTGGTTGAAGTTTTTTCCGGGGTTTTCCCTCAACCCATTAAGATCAAATGCGCTGTACCCTAGACTCATCTCCCTAGCATTATCACCTTTATCTCAAACACGCGCTAGGTAATCTTAGCAGTTGATAAAACGTCGTAAAATAACCAATTAAAGAAATCAAAGGTAAAAATTTAAATTTTAAACTGAACAATTTTAGAGCCAATGCCAACTAATAAAGGAGTAAAACAAGGATGTGGACTGTCACGAGTTCTCTTTAACATAGGGACGAAAATATCTGTTACATTATAAAAATTGATTGCAATTTGGACATTTTTCTCTGTCCCTACTCCTTAGCCTCCCTCAAGGAAAATCTAGGAAAGCATTTCGTGTGTGAAGTACACTCCGTCACCGAATGAAGCAGCTGAGATATGCTTTTGAATTTCATCGGCTGGAGCTACAAGAATGTGCAGCGAGGTACAGGAATGCGGGTGGGGGCGTGGAACGGCCACCTGGCGGCGCATTCCAGCCGCCATGATTGATCACAATCGAGATCTGAGCGTAATTGAAGGGCTGGACCACGAGTTGTATCCTAGCAACGATCTCAAGCTCTGTAAATCTGTACTGGTGTAGGTTCTCGAATTAATGGGGTTATCTGTGTGAATGGACTACAACTGAACAATGGCGTCATTTATTTCATTTATTCATCTGTTTATTTATTTATTTATTTATTTATTTATTTAATCTGACAGGATTAAGGCCATAAGACCTTCTCTTCCATCCTATCAGATAGCACACATAAACACAAACTAATACAAATACTGACGAAATTAATACAAATTAAATTGAAGCCCTATAGAGAGTCAATAGGATCAGAAGAACACTATAGACACTTATTAGGCCAATGCAAGAAAAAAATAGCGATGATGATAGTCATAATAATAGTACTTACTTACTTACTGGCTTTTAAGGAACCCGGAGGTTCATTGCCGCCCTCACATAAGCCCGCCATCGATCCCTATCCTGAGCAAGATTAATTCATTCTCTACCATCATATCCCACCTCCCTCATATCCATTTTAATATTATCTTCCCATCTACGTCTCGGCCTCCCTAAAGATCTTTTTCCCCCCGGCCTCCCAACTAACACTCTATATGCATTTCTGGATTCACCCATACATGCTACATGCCCTGCCCATCTCAAATGTCTGGATTTAATGTTCCTAATTATGTCAGGTGAAGAATACAATGCGTGCAGTTCTGTGTTGTGTAACTTTCTCCATTCTCCTGTAACTTCCTCTCTCTTAGCCCCAAATATTTTCCTAAGCACCTTATTCTCAAACATCCTTAACCTATGTTCCTCTCTCAAAGTGAGAGTCCAAGTTTCACGACCATACAGAAGAACCGGTAATATAACTGTTTTATAAATTCTAACTTTCAGATTTTTCGACAGCAGACTAGATGATAAAAGCTTCTCAACCGAATAATAACAGGCATTTCCCATATTTATTCTGTGTTTATCATTTATATTTGTTACTGTTGCTCCAAGATATTTGAACTTCTCTACCTCTTCAAAAGATACATTTCCAATTTTTATGTTTCCATTTCGTACATTATTCTCGTCACGAGACATAATCATATACTTTGTCTTTTCGGGATTTACTTCCAAACCTATCTCTTTACTTGCTTCCAGTAAAATTCCCGTGTTTTCCCTAGTAGTAGTAGTAGTAGTAGTAGTAGTAGTAGTAGTAGTAGTAGTAGTAGTAGTAGTAGTAGTAGTAGTAGTAGTAGTAGTAGTAGTAGTAGTAGTAATAATAATAATAATAATAATAATAATAATAATAATAGTTCTTTGAGGATAGCTATACCGGAACAGCCTTTTCGGTTGTCTAATAAATGTTATTATTTTTTAATATCCATTACAATCTAGAACAATATTAATAGAAAACGAGATTATAACCCGACGAGAAGCCTGTGTAAGTAGTAGTGGCACTGAAATATCAGAGAAACTGAGGCACTAATAGAAAACTTTCTTCACAGCAAATTCGGTCAATACAGATCTCTTTGAATTACCTGTAGATCAAAACCACCTTTCTTTTGGTGAGAAACTGTCAGCTGACTATCTTATTTGGCTGTCCGACTGACTTGCTGACTGACTATTATTGCCTTCTTCCTGTCACACATCTTATTCTCTGACTTGTTATCTGTTTTGCTGACCGACTTCCTCATCAACAACTGACTTGTCTTCTTCATTGCCCTCCAAAACGACATCAGTATTAATCCAACCTCCATCCTTTATTACTAACTGACTCACTGTTTTATTAACTGCTTCCTGATTGATATCGTTACTGAATGATTGCCCCTTTTCCCGATTGATTTATCTTCCGAACTACAGTATTGACTTGACTGCTTTCCTGGTTAGCTGTCTTCAGGGTTGGGCGAGTAAATTACCTGTAGAAAACTGTTTTATACACGGAGTAATAAACTAATATTTATTGATTTTAACAATCTAAACATCAATTACTTCATTCCTTTTAAGTCCTGACAAGAAAAATGTCTGTTGCAGTAGAAATTTTGTTTTGTGTTTTTAATACTGCAATTTTTACATAGATTATAACATTTGTTGTCCACACCTGTGGAGTAACGGTCAGCACGTCTGGCCGCGAAACCAGGTGGCCCGGGTTCGAATCCCGGTCGGGGCAAGTTACCTGGTTGAGGTTTTTTCCGGGGTTTTCCCTCAACCCAATACGAGCAAATGCTGGGTAACTTTCGGTGCTGGACCCCGGATTCATTTCACCGGCATTATCACCTTCATTTCATTCAGACGCTAAATAACCTAGATGTTGATAAAGCGTCGTAAAATAACCCAATAAAAAAATAATATTTGTTCATACTTTTATTCACTCTAATACTTAGAAAAGTAGCAATGCTTTGCTAACTTTTAGTTTGTTTGTTGGAAAAACTCCATAACATCATAACTAATTAACTTTTGGGGGGGGGAGACTTTATTATAAAACACAACTAATAATGAATAAACTTAACATTTAGCAACTAATATTACTTGTTAAATGCATTTTGACAATTAAAATAAAATTAATTAAACTGAACAGTTTTTATTGATTTCCCGAAAGTTTTGTTTTTGTCACTTGTGGAGTTTTAAAAATAAACGATTCTAGTGATAAAGGGCTTTTTATAGTACAACAGTTTAAGGTAAACATAATGCTTTAAACATAATAACTCATTAAATGTAATAATTTTTCAAATTTTATGTGGTTAATGACTAATCATCAGGAAGCATGGATGAATAGATTTTTTGTATGTCAGAACATTAATGAACTTATTTTTTCAATCTTCGCTTCCACTGGCATTACTATCTTTGTTGGTCGTAGGTCATGTGTACAGTTCTGTGTAGAAACCTTTCAATTCATTCGGTATGAATTGCAAAATCTTGTTAAGGTCTCCATTTTTTTAACATTAATTGGTAGCCTCGAGTTATATGCTAGATTTATTGGCAGTTCAAACGGTAAATTTTCATCACAAACTGAACAAAGAGAGACTAAAAATAAAAGTTCTTGGAGTTCTTTTACGTATTTTACATTTATTACGTTAATTACGCATTATTTACGCGTATTTTACTGTAATGTAAATAACCTTTTTTACGCGTAAAGTTCCAACCCTGGTTGTCTTACTAGCTATCTTCGTCACTGACTCTTACTGTCTTATTAACTCTCCTGCCAACTCATATCCTTTGTCTTCCTAATTGACTTTCTTCTTAAATCAATAATTACGTGACTATCTTCCTCACTGTCTTATTAGCTGCCTTCATCATTGCCTTTTTACTATCTTAAAAACTGTTCTGCCAATTATTGACTTCCTTTCTTAGTAGCTTCTTGTGTTTATGTTTATGATTATTATCCTCCTAACTACATTATTAACTTGATTGTCTTCCTGGCTGATTCTTTTAGCTGTCTTCCTCACTTACTCTGTCTTATTAACTGCCCTGTCAACTAACTTCCTTTCTGAGTACAGTACTTCTTGTCTTCCTATGTACCTATTACTGACTTGACTGCCTTCCTGCTGACTCAGCTGTCTTCCTCATTGCTCTTACTATCTTATTAATTGTCCTACCAGTTGACTTCCTTTCGGAGTAGCTGCTTGTTTTGTTGATTATTTTCTAACTACGTTATTGACTTGACTTCCTTCCTGGCTGGCTGTCTTACTAGCTATCTTCCTTAGGCCTACTGACTCTTACTGTCTTATTACATGTTCTGCCAATTCAATTCCTTTCGAAGTAGCTGTTTTTCTTCCAAACTACATTATTGACTTGACTGCCTTCTTGGCCGGCTGTTTTACTGTCTTCCTTAGGCCTATTGCTCTTGTGTCTTATTAACTGTTCTGCCAATTAACTTCCTTTCGGAGTAGCTGCTTGTCTTCCTAACTATATTATTCACTTCCGGTCTTTGTTACTGACTCTTACTAGCTGTCTTCCTCACTGCTCTTACTGTCTTTTTAACTGTCCTGCCAGGTGACTTCCTTTAGGGTAGCTGCTTGTCTTCCTAACTATATTATTCACTTACGGTCTTTGTTACTGACTCTTACTAGCTGTCTTCCTCACTGCTCTTACTGTCTTTTTAACTGTCCTGCCAGGTGACTTACTTTAGGGTAGCTGCTTGTCTTCCTAACTACATTATTCACTCCCTGTCTTTGTTACTGACTCTTACTAGCTGTCTTCCTCACTGCTCTTACTGTCTTTTTAACTGTCCTGCCAGGTGACTTACTTTAGGATAGCTGCTTGTCTTCCTAACTACATTATTCACTCCCTGTCTTTGTTACTGACTCTTACTAGCTGTCTTCCTCACTTTCCTGACAATAAAATTGACTTGCTTTCTGAGTAACTGCTTTGTTTCCTGATTATCTTCCTAACTACTTTATTCACTTAATTGACCTCCTGGCTGACTTTTAACCATCTTCCTCCTTACTCTTCCATTAACTACCTTCCTTACTGAGTAACTGCCTGTCATCCGACTACCTTCCTAACTCCATTATTCACTTGGATATCTTCCTGGTTAACTGCCTTATTAATTATTTTCCTCATTGACTGTCTTACTTTAACTGTATTTCCAAGTGACTTCCTTATTGACTAACTTCCTGTTATCCTATCATCTTAACTGCAGTACTGACTTGACTACTTTGCTCATTGACGAGGTGTCTTACAGAATTTCTAGTAACTCTTTTCCTCTCTTCCTCACTGTCTTCCAGATTGCCTCCTGACAGTAACTATCCTCTGCAGTATCTTGCTTTTTTGACTGATTTCCTAGTAACTGTCTTCTTCATTGTATTCCTGTCTTACTTGCTGGATGTTTTTAAGTATCTTTGTGACTAAATTATTGTCGAACCGAATAGCTAACTGACCAATCGACCATCTGAATAGTTACGCGGATCTAGTGGATAAAGTAGAGAGTAACTTGATGGCTTTACCAGCAAAGTGTCGAGATGTGGATGGGAGATCAGTCGTTTATCTAAAATAATACCTACACAAGTACAATATTTGAGTTTATCTCCTAGTACAATCTTTGTATTATCCATGGAGATATTTATTGGTTCTATTTTATTTTTTAGTTGTTAGCATTGCTGATGTTTTAGTGGCGTTGAACTGAAGTTCATCTTTCCTCATAGAAACATAGATAGACGGTCGCTAGCACTTTCTTGGCTGTATCCTAAATGTATTTGATTTCACAAGCAGGAGAGTAGCCTATAATTGGAATCGAGCATAATAACTAAATTAGATTGTCATCTGTACTTCCGTCATTGCTCCATTATCGCCATATCTTCATCTCTACATCATAAAACTACTAAGTAAATAAATTCCAGATTGATTCAACCTCTCCTCCTTCAATTGCTATGGAATTCATGAAGTTATTGTTGATTCTTCATGTAACATCATTTGGTAGCTACGGAGGCTGTTACTAGAGGATTTATGGAGTCGTTTAATCTGCGGTTTTGCGATTTATGAAATTCTCGGTACGCAGCGATAAATCACGTCTGACGTCATTTCAGCGGGAGCTGTATTATGTTTATAAATAGCTAATGACTCGTGCATCTCTTCACTAGACAGCTTTCGAAGAATATTCCGAGCGTAATGGATTATTTCTCCGTACAAAGTGGAGAAAAGCCAAAGACGCCAAGAGCAAGGAAGATAACAATATCGGCATCAACTCTTGTAGTGTTTGATTTATGTTTAGTATTATTACTCTGTTGTATGCGACACTGAAGAGAACAATGCGATACTAAAGATACCGGTATCCACATTTTTATGGAAACAAATTTTATCCTGTATTATACTGAATAAATTATTTATAACTGAATTGATTGCTTTACTTTTCTTGCACGGGAGCACGCGGAAGAGTAAGTACTTCAGGCGTTATGCTCCAAAGCAGAGGGTCACGTGTTTGATTCCCGGTTGGGATCATGGATTTTCCCAATTGATCTAATCTTTCTGGCTGTACTATTATAGCCAAATGGTCGATTCAGTCTCTAATAGAAATTAATGCCAGGAATCTTTTCGTAGGAATAAAGACGGCAAGCATATAGGGCTGACACTCCTACTGCTATTCAATCAATCGGTATTTATTGTCATGACGTCATGAGCATCAATATCGTGGCTAACGAGAAAAACGGGCTACGGCGTGACGTCATAACATGGCCAACATTGAACAAGTTTATAGGACTGAATGCACGTTTAACATGAGATTAATATAGCAATTCCTTTGTTTTTTTAGAACTTTGAACATGTATTTATATTAGGTGATTGTTAAGATGGCCATGACTAGACCGAGATAACCACGTGACTTCGATTCGTGCCGAAGCCTGTCTTTCACGTTAGCCACGCGTCAATATATACTATAGACATGATCAAAATACAATATAGTGTATAATTAAAATAATATATAAAATGTATTAAGAAGCATACGAATGAGAATATAAATAAAATACATTATTAATTAAAATACTTAACTACTAACAAGGAATTCCCTAATATTATAAAAGGAATTGCCAACAATCCATTTGTTCAGCAAATTTTTTAATACATTACAATTTAGTCTGCATTTCTTGAGGAAACTTACTGAATAGTGAAATGGCCTTCCAATTTAGAGAACTCTTCAACTTGGTTAGTAAGGTTCAGCCAAAAGATAATTTTGTCTAGTTGAATGAACATTTGGTTTAGTCTTGAAATATTTTAGACCCTTTTAAATGTTAATTATTATAAACACATTGATTAGTTACAGTTAATTTTTTTTTATAATGGCCTTCAGTGAGCGTCATAAGGAGAATTAGTCTAAATTCATCGTGCTTTTTTTTTTCCTAACTCCATTATTCACTTGGATATCTTCCCGATTAGTCTTGTTGTGGTACCTTGTAATTTTTGTCCAATTGTGAGTTCATTTTCTTATAATATTTTAGAAATTTAGAGCCTGCATTTTCTGATATTTGTGGTCGTTCACGTACATATACCCTTAAGCGTTAATTTAAGAATGTAGCTAAAATCACATCATTCATGATGGGAACATAAACATAACCGCAAAGATACTTGGTAACCATGGAAACATAACGACGACGCCATTCCCGCATATTCTGTCGTATACTTCAGCGCTCCACGATTGTGTACTGTTTGCAAATCACGTAAGCATAGGGATGAAAGTTTGGAGTTCGCTAACTTTCATGTTAACGTCTAACGGCAATGTTAATGTCAGTGTTTATGTGAATCATTGTGAATGATCCCATTTGATAACCTGGCCGCAAACTTCTGTGTTTATGTTACGGTTATGTTTAATTTTCAATGTGAATGGGCCTACCTTCCGGCATTTCTTCTTCCGATTGCCAACAATCCATTTGTTCAGCAAATTTTTAAATACATTACAATTTAGTCTGCGTTTCTTGAGGAAACTTACTGAATAGTGAAATGGCCTTCCAATTTAGAGAACTCTTCAACTTGGTTAGTAAGGTTCAGCCAAAAGACAATTTTGTCTAGTTGAATGAACATCTGGTTTAGTCTTGAAATCTTTTAGCCCCTTTTAATGTTAAACACATTGATTAGTTACAGTTAATTTTTTTTAATAATGGCCTTCAATGAGCGTCATAAGGAGAATTAGTCAAAATTCATCATGCTTTTTTTGAGACAGTACTACCGTAACCCCACATGAAAATACCACAAGACAATATGCTATGCAAAATAGCAAAACAGACGTTTCTGAGATACATTTTTTTTAATGCCGATGAAAACATGGCAGCCTTAACCTTCCGCTATTCCGCGGGTCCCCAACAGAGATAACGTCACATTCCTTATATTTGTAATGTAATCGCTATCCACAGAATATTAAAGTACCTATGAATGAATCTCTGGTTGCAATCGCAGCAATGATCCGATACATCTCTTCAAGATCTTGAAATAGAGGTGGATCATAAACTGCATTCTTCACATTCTCACGAAAAAAGAAATAGCATGGTGTCAAGTCTGGTGATTTGGGAGGCCATATCAACGGCGGAAGCACGTCCAGTTCAATGACGTGGCAGGCGGTAAATTCGGAAATGTCTACGAAACAATTTTTGTATCATTGTTACTTAATTTTTTTTCGTAAGCTGCAGAACACGAAACTATTTATATTGCGAATTTGCCATTTTTGAACATTGTCTACCATGGCAACAGAAATAATACGTCTACGAAATATATAACTTGAAACTTCGAAAGTTTCACTATCAAATGTGTATCTTATTAATCTATCATGAATACTTATTTAATAATAACATGAAAGTATTATCATAATTTTAAAACATACTGTGTAGCTTGTAGACACAGATGAAAGAAATAAAGGGGGAAGGAAAGTGAAGGTGGAGGAAGGAAGAGAAAATGAAGAAGTAAGGAAAATAATGAAAAATGTAATGGTAATGATATATAAAAATTCAACAGTTCTAAAGTTTGCTCTACCTTTGTAATCAGATAATCCTACTTTATTGCTGTCATTACAAGTGATTAATGCACGTAACTGATCAACGCTGAGAACAGCACACGAAGCAATGCAAATAAACGAACAAGAAATACATATAAGGGACTTTCTTTTGCTTTAATATAAGATGGGTTAAAAGTCGCTTTCCCCAAACACTCCCTTACTTTCGGTGCTGGACCCCGGATTCATTTCACCGGCATTATCACCTTCATTTCACTCAGACGCTAAATAACCTGAGATGTTGATACAGCGTCGTAAAATAACCCTATAAAATAAAAAAAATCTAATAACGTGTATCCTACTGCAAAACGGAAAATGCAATTTCTGATCATTCAGTTTGCATTAATTGATCTGATGTTGATGTCTAGGGAGCGGATTTTTATGTGCTAAAAATTTAAATATATTTATTTTTATGTGCTAAAAAGTACGAAAATATTTGCTAAAAATAAAAAAAAATATTTTTTTTTCGTAAATTTGACAAAAATACCTTACTTGGCTTGAAATAAAATATTACTACTGTCCGTTACTCAGGAGAAGACGAGCGGAAAGAATGTGACCTTCTTGACTATCGCTGTTTATTATAAACATCGCTCAGATAAGCATCCCAGTAGCCAGGTTATTACTCGTGCACGAAACATGAGTAACAATGCGTATGGAAATTAAAGCTAAGTTGAACAGAAGGAGACCTAATGTTTCCGCTTACTGCAGTACAAATATTGCTCGTGTTGTCTTACGTTATCTGTTCACATCCCTTCCTCCTCAGTCCGCTCTCGTCTTCTCCTGAGTCACCGATACTAAGTACTCATCAACCACACTTGAGAGCTAGTAGTTGGCCGAGAATTGCAGTGAACAACAAAGGTCATCTCCAAATTCTCCATCACAAATGCATGCCGATTATCCCTGAACAACGACTTATACTGTGAAAATGATCTTTCCACATCACAGAACGACAGACGTGCATATTTAAAGAGAGGAATGTCCCAAGGACACACAGCGTCAATTTCACCTACAGGCACATCCTCCAATACTTGAGCAACTTTGCACATTTTTTAATATCCACTGTTTTTCCCAAACACATTCTGGAATTTGTTCCTTAGTACTTGTACATCTGAACCTGATAGCGAGTCTAGTTTAATTTCCACGGCACGCACCTCTCTGTTTCAGACAACAGGTTTTTTGATGTTTCGAGTTTTTTTATGGTGTCACACAAAAAGCATAGATTTGCTAATAGGAAAGCCAAATCGTTTTTTAAACAACCATCTTTCAGTATATCTTGAAGGATATCGATTGATGAAGGCCGACAACAGGGAATCACAAGATATATTGCCGTACTTGATAGACATGAACGAGAGGCTCTTATCTGTTGTTTTTCACAAAGCGTAGAATGAAATCATCTTCAGCAACAGTAAGCATTCCTAATTATATATAGGTGTTGCAAGATCTCTCCTCCTTGTCCATGTTAATTTATTCTCTAATAATAACACTGATATGCTGCCTAGCAGTTCTCAAAACTTGAGGCGATACTATTACAAAAATGGATCACGGATACAACCACACAGCGCTTAAAAACACGAAGCAACCAAGAATTCTTAAAAAGATAACGTTGTAAATATTTAAAAGTTCTTGTAAAAAAATATTTAAGTAAAAAACTTCAAGATTTATGTGTTTATAATAGATTTCCTGAACATATGTATTTACATAGACTATTTTTTTTGTGAAAATATGTGTTTTTATGTGAAATGAAATTTGGGTTTTAAACTTGAAACTTCATGTTGGAAATTTTTAACTTTGTTAATTGTGTTTTATCACACGCAAAAAGAATATTTAATTGCATAGGAATCCGCTCCTTATTAATGTCTATCTTGCGCATCCACATTGATAGGAATAGCAATATGATATCAACATATTTTATTCGTTTCTTAATATCAAATATCATCTCACTCGTTAGTCAGTAACATGAATGTAACCACATTGATTAGGGTATTCTTCCTACAACCACTTTCCACTTGAGGACGATATCAAATCCTCTAAACGTTGTGGTTTCTTTCTTCTCTTTTTTACCACAATGTGTTCCATATTTTACTAAGACTGACACTGAGCACGTCTTGAGTGACAAGATCAATACCCGTCAGCAATAAGGATGGGGAAGAGCTTTTCACCCGACAAGCGACAACTTCAGCCCTCACTTAGTCTTCGCTGGAGATATTGGTGCCCTAGAATGTTGGTTCATGTCATCATTGTGTAAATAGCAAGAATGAGTGATGGTATCTTCATGAAAGATATAGGAATGTTACAAAGATTTAAGCAATGAAATTTTGTCTCAGATATCAGCTGAATGGTACATCGGTGCCACAAGTGAATACTTGTAAATACCTAGGTATATATTTAAGTAACAAACTGGGTTGGGAGGAACAAGTCACTAATACCACAAGGAAAGCCTGGAAAGCACTACATATCTCTATGCGTATTCTCAATGAATCTAACCGAAGGTCAAAATAATTAGCGTACAAAACCCTTGTTCGTCCAATTATGGAATATGTAGCACTAGGTTGGGATCCGTACAGACGAAACCAAATCGATTCAAAAGGTCCAACGCAAGGCTGTAAAATATGTCAAAATGGAAAGAGGACATGGTGAATAGATAGTCTTTTTAGGGTGGGAACTTCTCAAATCAAGGCGACGAAAAACCAGACTGACCGCATTATTTAAGGCACAAATGGGACACAAAGCATGGACAGACACCAATGCTAGATTAGTAACACCATCATACTTAGGCAGGGCTGATCATATTAGGAAGTTTAAATGCAGAAAAAAAAAAGAACGGACGTGGCAAAATTTTCCTTTGTTAACCGCAGAATAGAACACTGGAACAGCTTACCTGCGGCAATCTTTCAGGGTGGTGCTCTCAAAATCAATACATTTAAGGAAAGGTTGAGAAGATTAGACTGAAAATGTAATTGTAGGTGCAGTATAATTATTTAAGTTGTCATGTAATTAATTAAGTTCTTATGTAATTAATTAAGGTGATATGTAATTATTTAAGTTGGTAGTAGTTGGGTTTAATATAAGTACTTATAAGATAGGTTTACTTTTGCTTATTGTAGGCGTTATTATAGCATAGTTTTTTATTTATAGTTCTAGGTTCATTGCATCTATTTAATTAGTCTATAGTTAGAATTAAATTTACGTTTATTTTATTTTTTATTGCTATAATTATTGTAAATTTTATTAATATTTATTGTAATATTATTGTATATTATACATCACTGCCACTGGGTGTATACCGAATTGTAGTGTTAATAAATACATATAATGACGAAGACCTATTGCTGCTGTTATTCGATATATCAATTTTGTAAATATAGGGTGGCACAAAAGTCAGTTTCCCCTTACGAAGTAATTAATAAGGATACAAGACATGCTTAGATTTAGGTTTAATTCGGTAACAATAGTTGACAACACGACATAAATATTTGTCTGTCATCAGTCGTGAGTCGGCCATTGTTGTTATTATTGAGTGGAATCTGTGTTCAGTTCAAATTTTGCCCGGGAACAAAAAGCAAAATTCGGGGACTGTCCCCGGCAAACGGGGACGTCTGGTAATCTTAGTGTAAGTAAAACCCGAGAGGAAACTAATCTTAATTACGCATTCAGTGGTGTTGTAATTCCGCAAGAACAATGTTGTAAATACCTAGGAGTGTATTTAAGCTCCAAACTTTCTTAGGGAGAGCATATTGATAATGTTACGGGTAAAGCATGGAGGGTACTTCACTTTATTATGAGAATCTTGAGAAAGGCTAGCCCCAAATCGAGGGAAATAGCATATCTAACGTTAGTGCGACCGTTAATGGACCGTTAATGCGACCGTTGGGATCCCTATAGAATATACCAGATAAATTCCTTAGAAAGAATCCAGTATAGGGCAGCGAAATCTGTTAAAGGTAAAAGAGAAGATGGAAACGATACAATAAAAGAACTTAAATGGGAAACTTTGGAAAACAGACGTAGGAAAACTAGAATAACATCATTGTATAGAGCACATCTAGGTCAGAAAGCATGGGTAGACATAACGGCTCGGTTAGAAAAGCCAACGTACTATGGTAGGAACGATCATGATTTCAAAATCAAATGTAGGAAACAGAAAATGGATGTACTGTAGGTAAATTCTCATTTTTAAATAGAACTATAAATGATTGGAATGACCTACCTGCAGCGGTCTTTGAGGGCTGTCCTTCCTTAAAAGAGATTCAAGAACAACTTAAAAACTTGTGTATAAAGTGCAAATTAAAATTAAGGTGACATTTAACATTTAATTTTTTAAGGTGACATGTATTTATTTAGCCTGACGAATTACTTCCTTGGTTTGAATGGTAAATTATTTAAAAATAGCGTGTAAGAGGGCCTTAGACTAGAAATGTTTAGCTTAAATGTAGTTCTGTTTATAAGTATGCATAAGGATGTAATTATTTGACTTATTTGAACTGTTGTATCAGTGAAGCGAGGTGAGTCAGTGAAATTATGGTTTTACAGTGCAGTGAATAGTTCCGATCAGTGATAATTTATAGCGTCAATGAAATGTGTTCTATAGTGTCAGTGAAATGCGTCATAGTGCCACTACAGTGAGTGAGATGAGAGTAAAGTGAAAGACTATTGAAACTTATGAAGGGCCTATACATAATTATGTAGGTTGTATTGTAAAATTAGGTATTTTATTTATGTTTTATTATTAATTGTAATTTTTGTGTTAAATTGTATTGTGTACTCTTATGGTATTGTGTATAAAATTGTATTGTGTATTGTATAATTGTACTGTGTATTGTAAATTTTATTGTGTATTGTTTATCATTTTATTTTCTACTGTTTATTTTGTGTATACCACTGCCACCGGGTGCTTGCCCACTTGCAGTGTAAATAAATACATACAAGTAGAGGTAAATGAACAAGCGTGCTTCTATTTCGTTATAACGGAATTTCACTTTAACGAATTAATTTCAGAGATCCCTAGGATTTAGTTAACTGGTATTTTACTGGAACACCCAACATGAACGTTCACGCAATTGCAGAAGCCCTGTCACTTTTTGTTCCGGATGTGTAACAGTAGGATAGTGTCCACACCTGTGGAGTAACGGTCAGCGCCTCTGGCCGCGAAACCAGGTGGCCCGGGTTCGAATCCTGGTCGGGGCAAGTTACCTGGTTGAGGTTTTTTCCGGGGTTTTCCCTCAGCCCAATACGAGCGAATGCTGGGTAACTTTCGGTGCTGGACCCCGGACTCATTTCACTGGCATTATCACCTTCATTTCATTCAGACGCTAAATAACCTAGATGTTGATACAGCGTCGTAAAATAATCGAATAAAATTTTTAAAAGAGTAGGATAGTGTACTGTTCCCTCAACAATCTGTTTGGTGTGGTGCATATCCACTTAGGCGAACCTCCGATTGCGCAAATGTGCTCGAAGGTGAATGTTCGCGCAATGAATGCAGATGGGACTGGAATTGGCGCTGCAAGGGCGGAAGCTGGGTTGCTGGGAACGAGGTCAGAACTAGCACTTTCCACTTTCGCGCCCTTTTAGGCAGCCCTGGGACGTGTGCCAGGCTTATATAACCCAAGTACAGCATCACTCGCCTTCCCTCTTATTCAAATCAGTTCCCCCTTACTACTGCTGCTGTTCTCCACTTGTGTGGATGATAATTAGGGCTAGGATTTCTAGATAAATAAATATTTTATTTTCACTGTAATATAGGGCAGGACATAGTTGCGCCCCACGGTCATACAGGAACATCATTTTATTTTTACTTCGATTTTTATTGTACCTGAGTTTTTGAATGTACTTCACTCCCACCCCTTCTAGTAATGAAGTTCAAACGTCTTCCACACAGAACCAAGATCGCATATACAGTCATAGTAGCCTTACGGTCATAGTAAACAATACGTTCCAAAAATATGTTCACGTTTTCCAGTGACGAAAGAGCTTTCATTATTGAATCATTCTCGCACAGATACTGTCGTCCATTTGCCTACGTCACATCCCGGTTTCCCCCACCAGCTTCTATTCGCCTCTCTGTAAAGGCTAGTGGATGGGCTGTCTTAGCTCTTTTCTGAAAACATTAATTTCTGTTAGGAATTGGACGTATATGTAATATTATGCAACTGTTTAAAATAACTTAAATAAAAGGGCCTGGATAAGTAATTAACTGTCATGTGATTTCCCCCCTTTGTACGACCCTGCGACGCGACCACTTGGACGGACAGTAGATAGCATGTCTGAGTAATTTTATCTTTTCAGATCGGGCAGAAGTGAAGACTGAATATACAGAACGTACTCTTTTGTACAGTAGGTACAGAATTATTTCAACATGAGTTACTAGTACGATGGACGAAACTGGTAATTGTAATTATCGTACAATCGTCTATAGTGCGATAATATGCACATTAGAACTGAAGTCTGTATTGAAATGAACTGCTACCATTTTCAAAATTGTGTTTAAATATCCATATTATGAGTATTTTTCAATTTAACTTCATTCTCTATATTGTACGCTAATGTGCTGTAGACAGTATAATATACACAGCATAATGAATACGTCCGCATGGACAGCTCAGTTCGTGAGTAAAAACACTAATTATTAATACTGTACTGTATTTTGATTACACAAAAACCTAATGAAAATTATCAAATTCAAAATCGCGATATTTTCTAGTTAACGTAAATTAATGAACTACTTTTCTTCCCTCCTATACCTAGTAAAGTGATTTGTTTGTATATTACGTTAGTATCATCGAACTCTAGTCGTGGAAGGGGGTAGCAAGCAGTGTTTCCGGTTCTCAGCTGATCCAAAGGTATAGACAGGTTAATATTAGAAATATTAGTAAAAATAAAATGATGTCTTTGTATAAGATTCAGCAGATAAAAAAGGGTCCCTGTTTTGTGGGCATAGTTGCGCCCCGTTCATATCAGGTAGAGCAAAGAGGCATGGCATAGTTGCGCCCCGATGAAATAGGTAGAGAAAAAGACATTACGGAAACTTGAGCCTCGTGATCAACCAACCTTATCGATTTCTTATTCGATTTAATATTCATTATCGATACCGTTAAAATGAACACCATGAAGTTGGCAGTACTTTATTAACTGTTTTTCACTGGCCTTCTATGCCCAAGGTTGCGGGTTCGATCCCGGGCCAGGTCGATGGCATTTAAGTGTGCTTAAATGCGACAGGCTCATGTCAGTAGATTTACTGGCATGTAAAAGAACTCCTGCGGGACAAAATTCTGGCACATCCGGCGACGCTGATATAACCTCTGCAGTTGCGAGCGTCGTTAAATAAAACATAACATTAACATTAACTGTTTTTCTACTGTTTATGCAGTGATTATTGATAGCCTACCGTTAAAATGAACACCATGAAGTTGGCAGTACTTTATTAACTGATATAT
Source organism: Periplaneta americana (assembly GCF_040183065.1). Lineage (NCBI taxonomy): Eukaryota > Metazoa > Arthropoda > Insecta > Blattodea > Blattidae > Periplaneta > Periplaneta americana. The sequence goes on along the minus strand of NC_091120.1, from coordinate 175,764,169 downwards.
TCAAATGAGTGAGCCGTTAGAATATGGGGCCTTAGCAGTCTTGACATTTTGTTAGTGATTTTCACACCGTCTGTGGCGTATAGTGAGGTTAATTTAAAATGAATGTTAAGTTTAGTGAAAAGGGTGAAGAGTTAATAATTCCCAATGGTTCTAAGTTTTAATTTTCGAAACCCTGTACTGTAGGATTAAGATATCGAAGTAGAAACAAAAATGCAGTTCATTTATTGTGTGTGATCAATAAAAAAGTGTTATTTTAAATAGCAAAATTGATCATATGCTAGGCCTACCTGATTTCAATGCAGCTATCACAGTAATATTGTTAAGTAATTTATTTATTTTATGACAATCATTTTCGTGTGTACTGTGCCCATCGGGGCGAAACTATGCCATATCCCTTCTGCTACCTGATTTCTTCGGGGCGCAACTATGCCATACCGGTAATATAAACTGGTAATTGCGTTTTAAGTTTCGGACAAGGTCACCTGAACATATATTTTAAATTTTATTTCACATAAAAACAGATATTTCGATTTTTTTTTAGTGTAAATACATATTTTCAAATATTCACATAAACACACAAAAATTAAGTTTTCGTCAAATAATTTTCGACATTATTATTATTATTATTATTATTATTATTATTATTATTATTATTATTATTATTATTATTATTATTATTATTATTGGCGGGCTTATGTTAGGGCGGCAATGAATCTCCGGGTTCCTTAAAAGCCAGTAAGTAAGTAAGATTATTATTATTATTATTATTATTATTATTATTATTATTAATGTACTATTAATTGTGTTTATTGAGTGTAATTAGTTACCACTGCCACCGGGTATTTATCCATTTGCAGTGTGAATAAATACATGATGTGGACATCCCAAAAATCCAGAATGAGTTTAGAAGCTGTTCGAGCCTTACTTGCTATCTTAACCAACTTTAACATGACCTGTCAGGAATTTGGTGACATTTGGCTTGACATTTGATTGCATTCCACTAATAACGTTCGCACAGAATGGGGGGGAGGGGAATTAAAGACTTGGTAAACCATTTACTCAATCTCATTCAACATTTAATGCAATAAATCAAATAATCCAGTTCTAAATTAACTTGCCTTCAATCAAAACAACAGTTATGAGATTTGTACTCTCGAAACCAATTAGAAGCAAAATCTGTGTTGATAATTGAGCAAGTAAACACATTTAATTATTCAGGTTTCAATACATCCCACCCTGAAATGATTGATATGCCAATTACAACCTCCAAATTAATTAACGAAACAAGTGTAATAAATCAGGTACCGGTAGTAAAATCATCCCAAGTGTTGAAATAAACCAGAATAAAGCGTATATAAAGTCCTCTCTCGTCAGCATTGACTTATACGGTGGTGATGGTTTAGAAAATTAGTGGGAACAATTTAATTAAGATCAAAAATTTATTTATTCATAATTGATTAAAAGCAACCTCCTCCGTTATAACGTGACCATCACCACATCTCTGGAAGGCGACGGATGCCGTCCACAGCATCACTTTGCTCTAAGCTTCTAATTGACTGCTCTATAGCTGTTATAATGGGCTGTCTATTTTCTAAAAGCGAACTTCTTTCAATGGCTCTTTCACCTTAGGGAAAGACAGTAGTTGCAGGAACTCATATCTGAAGAATACGAAGGATGCTCTAGAATTTCCCAGTTCTACCTGTTAAGTAAATTAATACTTGGGCAGCCATGTGACAACGAACACCATTGTGAAGCACAAAGAGATGGATATTCAAGAGATTTCAGCGCTTGCGGAAGATTGCTGGTCGTAAATTTATTTTATTTACTTCGTTATTTAACGACGCTGTATCAACTACGAGGTTATTTAGCGTCAATGGAATTGGTGATAGTGAGATGATATTTGGCGAGATGAGGCCGAGGATTCGCCATAGATTACCTGGCATTTGCCTTACGATTTGGGAAAACCCTCGGAAAAAACCCAACCAGGTAATCAGTCCAAGCGGGAATCGAACCCGCGCCCGAGCGCAACTTCGGATCGGCAGGCAAGCGCCTTAGCCGACAGAGCTACGCCGGTGGTCTGCTGATCGTAAATGTTGTTCCAGAAAAGTGACTATAATATGCAGTATTCACGAACATTCCAATTGGAACTGAATGAGTGATTAATACATCTTCATAATCATAAATGATAAATATAACTTTGAAATGTTCCTGCTCTTGTCGATTTTTTTTGGCATAGGGCGTTGCAGATAAGTATTATTTTTACAATGGACAGAATTGCGCAATAATAGACCAATCGACAATTAAAAAAAATAGAGAGAGATATATTTGCACAGATCTGTTGATGGCAGGCTAATTTAACTCGGAAAAAATCAAGAATGCAATATCTGAATTCTGCTGCTATTTATAAGCAAAAATTCGTTTATTGCGTAAAATTCATTTATTTATTTTGTTTTGAAATATTAATTCAACTGCTGGTCTCTTATTAAAAATCGGTTAGCCTTTTTTGGTATTATTTGTGCTACTTTTTGTAATAGTATGAATGTTATAATACTTCTTGCATAAAATGTTTTATAAAAAAAGACAGATTTATTTCAATGGCCAATATCTCGAAACAGGTTTTTGGCGCTTGGTCGCTTATTGCGTAACTCCGTCCAATTATAGCATACATAGTACAAATGAGATTATTTACAGACAGAACATATCAGACATCACTCCATCTCATACTAGCAGCTTACGTTAGTCACCGCTAGGGGAGCTGAATAGTTGGTATTAATTTTCGAATAACCAATTCCTTAAACATATAAATATCATAACAACACCCAATTGAGAGCATAAATATTTCATGCAAATTTATAGAGTCCTGTCCATTTCCTGCCTCTTCCCCCCCCCCAATATTAAATGCTATCACATACTAGCATTTCCTATAGGGGAAACTGGGCTAATTCCGCAGTAGTGCATATACTGGGTATGATTTTACTGCGGCTTTACAATAGCGTGAACGTAAGTTTTGAGAGACTGTCAACAGGAGGCATGTCTTCTGCAGTGCTATAGAAAAAAATCAAGGATATTGGTCGACACCTCTGTCGGCAATACAGTGAAACATCGAAAGTTGGCTGTTTTTCGTGTTTTGCTACACAGCTTTGAAGAATGTGAGCATTATTACATATAAATTGTTCCTTTTATGTTACTTTCGTAATGTATTTCATAATTATTTACTACTGCGGAATTAGCCAGTCCTATTGCGGATTTACCCGCACTGTTACGGAATTACCCGACTTCTTTTTCAACTGTAATGTATGTACAACTACTGTAAATATATTTGCATTTCAATAGGTCTCTTTATCTCATTTGGTAATGAAAGGTTTCGTCCATGTCTACATACCTAGTAGTGGAAACACTAGTAATGCCCCACTTCGATTATTGTGATTCTCTACTGACCGACCTCAATGTCAACCAGTCGCAAAGATTACAACGTGTTCATAATTCTTGTGTTCGCTTCGTCTGCGATGTCCGTCGCGCTGACCACATTACCCCATCCTTCCAAACTCTAAACTGGCTACGGCTTAACGAACGTAGAAATTTTCATTCTCTTGTTCTCCTTTTCCAAGTCCTTCACACCTCTACACCTACCTACCTTGCCTCCCGTTTCAGTTATCTGTCATCATATCATAATCTCTTCACACGCACGCAAAATAGCCTCATACTAGCCATACCAGCACATAAGACTTCATCGTATTCATCATCATACACTATCTCGCTCTCGCGCTTGTGGAATACCCTACCCAGTGACATCAGAGACTGTCGGAATTTAGTAGTGTTCAAAAGCAAACTTATTAAGCATTTTCTTGCTGCGTAGATTAGTTTAATTTTTACTTAGTTAATAAAAAAAAATTTCTCTCTTCTTAATTTTTACAATGAACTGTCTAGCTTTTATTAGTCTGTTAATTCTTTTAGTACTTTGATTTTTATTGTATTTGTAAATTCAATATTAATTCTAATTATAATTATAATTGTATTCTTTATATTGTAGTTGTAATCCCCTGGTAGAGGGGAAGAGAAGGCCTGATCGCCTTATCTCTACCAGGTTAAATAAATAAATAAATACCTTGATAATATTTTTCAATAAACATTTTGATAAACATATGATAGATTTACTTAATATTGCGGAATTAGCCGAGTCTCCACTATTTTTAAGACATGTGCCAGGATATGTATCAAAGGAAAGAAAAATCGTCTTAAATGTACAGACGTGGACAAATTATTAGACTAAATTAATTATATGTGAAACGAAGCTGTATTTATAATGAACAGAAATGTATTTTGCATAGATATAATGAACAGAAAATTGAGTCTTGAGGTTATTAATATTTTCTGAACATTCCCTTATTCTTTATTAACACGTTAAATTTGTCAGGGATTCTGGAAACCAAAGTTTGACACTTTCTTTGAATATCAGCATAATTTAGCCAGATATCAGACAGTGCTTAAATGAGTCCATGTTTTGTTGTAAGCCTCTTTTTGTTCACGTTCTTCTTCAGTATAGATCACAGATTTTCAATTTCGTTCATGTCCGGTTTTCTTGCAGGCCATGGGAGAATATCTTCTGCAGCATATAATTTAAAACACCTGTAGTACCAACATAGCCAGAAAAAATACTGTATACTTCACCATTGGAAAAATATACCAGAGATGTAAACAATCATATTAACAAAAATAGAGACTCTGAGAATTATACTGGTAGTTGATACGACGAATTATATTTTGTTTCCAAGAAAAACGTTTTAGTCTAATAATTTGTCCACGTCTGTATATCGCTAACTCAATTCCGACCCCATTTTATATGTATAATACAAAGTGAATCTGCAAGAAATGCAGACGTTAAAAGGAGCTCGGGGTTGGGGGGGGGGTGCACAATGTAGCTGCGTCGATCCTATTTTGTTTGTTTACACAAATTGCGAACTGCAGGTGTTGTGATAGACGTGAAAGCGAGGGAGCATTGGTGTGAAACGCAATTAAAATTGCATTAGCCACGACAATGTGGGGCAGGGAGACTCGCGACACCCGCTAATTGGCTCTTATTGTTGTTGGCAGTCATTCACCTGGTTCGTGCTGCGGTTTGCAAAGCGTGGGGCGCGGCTTTTCTTGGGCTAATCGCTTCCAACATGTTCCGTGGCTCACATTCCAAGCAAGAAAAAGTGTTATGCGATTAATATCACGATAAATAATTGCTCGATGTAGAGTTTCCATAAATAAAGGCCAATGTAGCGCACCTAGATGCCAGAAAGCTTAAGATAACTTCTGCACAAGGTTGCCAGATTGTGATGAGTACAGTAGTGGCAAAAAAAAAACGGACCGACCCTTGTAGCTGATTTCAGAGCCTTGTTCACTCCAGAGCATGATAGACTGGTAACTAAGACTTTCGTGGTTCGAAACCTGCCTGGGAAGGAAACTTTTTTTTGTTCCTTATTCAAATTTATTCCCAATACTTTTCGATTGCAGCGCAAACTAACTAGGCACTTGGTCAGTAATTGATTTCTTGTAAATAGTTCCTTAATCTATCACAAAATATTTCAATATCCGATAATTTCATCACTATACAATTTTGTTATTCTAGGTTTAATTTGTAATTCAGTAAATATAAAATATTCTTTGTTTTTCTATGAAAAATTATCTAGCTTTCATTAGTCAGGTAATCTTTTCGTACTTTGTAATTGTAAATGTAATATTGTAATTTTATTTGTAATTGTAACTGTAAATCTAATACTAATTGTAAATTTATTCTTCATATTATAGTTGGAATCTCCTGGTAGAGGGGCAGAGAAGGCCTAACGGCCTTATCTCTACCAGGTTAAATAAATAAATACTAATACTAAATATTAATATTTTACTACTTAATTAACTTATTATTCCCAGAACATGAATTTTACCAGCAGTCGAAAAGTATTGGGAATAAATTTGAATAAGGAACAAAAACAAAGTTTCCTTTCCAGGCAGGATTCGAACCACGAAAGTCTTAGTTACCAGTCTATCGTGCTCTGGAGTGAACAAGGCTCTGAAATCAGCTACAAGGGTCGGTCCGGTTTTTTTTACCACTGCCGTACACAGTCACCGATTTGTGAATTGCGTGTAGCCTAAAATCGCCTTAATTATAATCCGAGAGTCTGTTATATTTCGAAAGATATATCCTGTAGGCACTTACAGTGCGTTTCACAAAGAGAGAGCGTTTTCTCGTCGGATTGTTAAACCATTGGCAGGTCAGTTTTGTAGGAGGGCGATGGACTACCGAACGTTTCAAAAGAAACTTCATAAGTCTGATATAACACTCGTGTATATATCATGAACTGTACCGCGTTATCCATAACAACCACAGTTCTAATTACGGTCCAAGATTATATAATGATTTTATAAAGAGAAATTCTAAACTAAGATTATTAAACAATACATTATTCAAAAAACAAGTGCTTGAACTATTTTTAAAATTATAATCATGTAAATTCTTATTCTTTATTTTTTTTTCTGTCACCTTAACAATGTTGTATTCTTAACTTAGTATGTTTATTTATACTGTAGGCTTTGGTACCGTTGGTTTGTTTGTTTGTTTGTTTGTTTGTTTTTGTTTTTATTCTTATTCTTTTTAAAGTTTATGTGTAATTACATTTAACAGTTTAATCACAGTTGTGATTATTATTATTATTATTATTATTATTATTATTATTATTATTATTATTATTATTATTGTTATTATTATTATTAGGCCATTATTATTATTATTATTATTATTATTATTATTATTATTATTATTATTATTATTATTATTATTATTATTGATGATGACCACTAGAACATTGCTTAGGGGGCGCGACAGTTATGAGGGTTACATCGCTGCTCTGGAAATGCACTTGGCAAGACGGGGCACCCAGGTGGAAATGGGTCAGTGGGTCGCGGTAGTAGGCCGCGCTGGCTGGCTGCCTGTATGTGTGGGCGGTGTCGCCGTGTATTAATAGCCCAACACGTGTGTATGACACAGGGTACGCGTGGTACAGAAAGTGCGGTGTTAAATATGTTTACGTAATGGGAGCCAAGGACGCACCAAGGTCGTCGCCTGTCCTCCAACTCAGCATACAGGCTTAATATTCCAATGCAGAGATTCAACAGACCACCGCGTCGTTGTCAATATTGTTTCCTTATTGGTGTAAATGTAAACATGACGATAACAAAAATAATTGGCAACTCGATTCTTAAAAACTGCTATAAAACAATTCAGAAGTCGTTAAATTATGTTATCAACTGTAATCTCACTAGACGTTTTGATTTTATCGATAAATCTGCGAGTGGAACACGAGCTGATTTATCTAGAGAAAATCAAAACTCGAGTGGGATTTAATTGACTATTACACGATTAGAAGAAAGTATATAAAGATGAGAGAAGTAACGAAGTACTCCAATACAATAAAATATTAATTGACTTACGAAAATACAACTGTCTTCAAATGTATTATTGTACCATATCAACATTACAAATATTACGCTAGATGCATGCTAGATGGCAGTAGTGTCTTTATACAGACACTGCAATAATTACTATTCAATAAGTCTTAATACTAAACAATCTCTGATACGTGACTATCCATAATATCATATAGCGGAAGTTCTTTTTATCCTCTCAGAGCAGAAGCTATAACATAACCTAACTAATATACACAAGTGTTAGAAAAATTTTAATTAACGACGATGACATAAAAAATAAACATGAACAATTTTAAAAGGAATAATTATTGAATGTACAATTTTCAAATTTGAATGTGGTTGGTGGTTCAATTGATGTTATATTGGACGTGTGCGTAATAGAAGTGGAACTCGTTGATTTAGGCCTACATGGTGTATTCAACTTATTCAGGATTTCCGAAGATGCATAGGTATGATCAGTGATTTTTATTAATTCTTGTTCTTGAATGCCAATGCGAGTCATATTTGAAACTGCTGTGCATCGACTGGAGTGGTTTGTAATTTTATATATATTTTTGACGTCCAGACCAGCGCAGTTTCAAATGTTGGCAAACAAAGAAACAAATGCTAGGGACGCGATAAAATTTAACAAATGCTAGGGACGCGATAAAATTAAACAAATGCTAGGGACGCGATAAAATTAAACAAATGCTAGGGACGCGATAAAATTGTACGATAAGCAGCCATGATTGGTTGAAATACGTCCTTTCGTACCGTTTTATTGGTCAAAAGTAGTATGACGTAGTAAGAGTGTAATAGTCAATGGAAAATGAGATTATTTTGCCGCTGTGATTGTTAAATATATCAGCAAATGGTATTTTATAATTTTACCCGCTAAACTAATACGGAAAAAACACCAGATCTAGCGGAAAAAACCGCTGAATTGGCAACACTGTATGTACTATAATTGACCAGAAACAACTGCATAGTGTTGAATAAAGAAGACGGAACAAAGTCAACAGCGCATGTTCAGTAGCATTGCTGTCAGATTATGCAACAGAAGACAGTAACGTCATGCACTGAACAAAGTATAGAACGAGTCCATAATATACCAGGGAAGTACAGCCAAACGCAAAATATGAAAGCGTAGGACGAGTCCATGTCCTACTAGGAGAGAAGGTTCAAGTTGCTCTATAACTGATGTTTGTATGAATACCTACCAATTTCAGAAACTGAAAAATCTGGAGACTTATTTTTCTCGTAGCGTGCATCGTGGGGTTTGAATTACATAGGTACGCATTAAAACAATAGATACTACTAAACTTCCCTGTTGAGATAACGAAGAATGGTCCAACATCTTTGAAGTTGCTGATTTAGCTTTCTTCAGGAATTTGGCACCAAATGTTTGCTCGAAATACTTGTCCTTTTTTTTTTTTTTTTTTTTTTAACAGATTTAATAGTCTATAATTTTCACATGCCTGTTTATAACACCCAGTTGGAGAATTTAGTGAAGAGCTACTGTTATTGCAAGTTATCTTGAACCTTACATCCCCTAAGTCTGTCTTTGGAACTGCTCGGTACGGCATGTACTCATCAACGTAACGACACGGCAAGGATACCCCTCCCTCGGGTAACGTGACTCTTTTCAGAAAACGTTGGTTCTTTTACCTTACGGCTCTCTACTGTAAAATAACTTGGTTCAATACAGACATCATCTTCTCTCGATACTCCGGTTTTGAGAGGAGAACATAGTTTCGTAGCAAGCTTTAATTAACCTGTAATGAAGAAATATTTAAATATAATCGTGTGAACACTCCTCTCATCCGGGCTGGGGACCAGCAATGGCGGAGTTACTACAGCTACTTCTATGCATTATATAGGCCCGCATGACTTACACCTTTAGCTAATATGTACATATTCTTATAACAATACTTTACAGGCTTATTATTTGAATTTACATTATACACAATCTATATCGCTATCATTGCTGCCATCATCGCTTGGTTCAAAATTAATTATTATTTCGTCAATGGCATCATCCATTCGGAATTATCTTCTTAATCGTAGGTACTACTTTCTGAAAACGATAGAATTCTTAGATTGTATCCCGAATAACATGTTGATCGAAGTCGTCCACTTCAATTTTAAGTAAGTCTAATTCTGGAATGAAATAATATGTTTAGTAGAACTATAAGAAAATAATAACTTACAACAGTAATTCATTATGTCGTTCACAGTACACACACTATTGTACATAACTATTATATCAATAATTTCTAAACATTACATAACTATTCTTTCCCGAGTAGTGTGAGGTTCATTCGGTTGTAATTCAATATTATTTTTAATTCTCTTCACGGAACTAATACTTTTGCCAGAGTATTTAGCCGCTCTCTCATATTCCTTAGCAAGAGGTTCCAGCAAATATTTGTTTAATTTTTTCTCCTTGCAACGCTTAATTTTATTATATTTGCGATAATTTCTCTTTCTCGGCTACGGATAACAGCGTTACTCTTTCTCCGCGGTGGTGTGATTTCACCATAATTACTACCCTGTGGTTGCTGCTCCATGTTAAAACACCACTGGTACGCAGTGAAGGAAATAGTTCTATGTTTCTTGGCAAGAGGTTATGCTGCGGAGCATGCGCAAACAACTCAGTTGGCTCCACCCACGTTACGCGCTTCCTTCCCTCTGCCTCTCTGTCCCCGCTCAGGAGGTTCAAGATAACTTGCATTAACAGTATTTTCAGAGCACGGGGGGGGGGGTGATAAGAGGAAGAAGAATAAAGTGCATAAAATTAGTTTGTCGTTTGCAGAAGAGAAGATGATACTAAGGAATATGCTACTGGAACTAGACGAAAGCTGTGAGCAGTATGGGATGAAGATAAATACAAAGACGAAGACCATGGATATCAGAAGAAAAATAAAGCCGAGCCCAAGCCAGATGTTTCCACGATTCCACCCGCTCAACGTAGCTGAAAGCATTCACATTTCACAGTATGTTTATACCTGAATGGAAGCTCTTAAATCATTAAGTTTTGAGCCGATAATTTTAATAAAAAATTGCTTTATTTTTTTTTGTGGGAAAATAAAACGAATGGGAGGGCACGTGCCCATGTGCCCTTTAACACGAGCCGCCACTGGTCACCACAGCCGTCTACATCAGTTCTAACAGTGAATCCGGGTACTGTACAATACCAGTTGGGCAAGATGGTCACCAGGTACCACTATTGGGCCGGGACTGCACAGAGACCACCGACCAGAGCATCGACGATAAAACATTTTATTAGTCTACAAGTTCAGTCTGTAAGCATACTCTATACACAGTAAACCATTCAGTCATTGAATAAACGAAACAAATTCAAAACGTTTCTTTGGCCAATTTCACCCAGAATCGCGTCGCTGGCAAACGTAGCTCTGTGTCCATAAACTTTCTGGTCACTTCAATAGCGAGCCACTGCTGCTTTTTTCAAATGAAAAAATGTCATGTCGAACTGGGAATGGAACTCGAACCGCCAGCGTGACAGACTTATGATCACGTCAGTGCCAAACGGGCCATCCTTGAAGACAGTACGTAACTTAAGAGGTCGATTGTGTGTCTTCCACGAAGTCATTCCGTTTTGTGAGAGAATCATAAATATTGATTTGCCTGACAATATAAGCTCGTCAAGTAGCTCTTGAATTCTCATTAGTTGAAGTTTGTGCAAGGCAAACGTCTTCCAGGAGAAGTCCATCATAGTTATTTAAAAACGTTTCTCAGAAACACCCAGACTCTCTAGATCAGCCGAGGCACACTAGCATTCCGCGAGAAAATGAAAATAGTAAAGGTTGTCGTAGTAAATTGAAAAAATAAAAGTGAAAATAGTAGTAGAAAAGTGAGTCCACAAGAGTCAACATTCTGTAAACACATTCCCTCTAAAACCCCCAAAATTCCCTCCTGGTTGGGAACTGCTGGTTTAGTTTATATGAAGGGTTCAGAACCATAGTGGGCCAAGCGCCATTTACTAAAACCATAGAAAACAAGGGTTAAAATGAAGTTATCACATAATTCAATGGAAACATATAGCAAGTATTATAAAGTATACACATTCAAACTAAATGATATGTCAATCTTCATTAAACTATGGTGTTCACTTTACTTTAACCCTTGCTTTCTCAGTTTTTAATAAATGGCCCACTATGGCTCTGAACCCTTCATGTGAGTGCTGAATCAATGTGTATAAGTAATTATTTGAACATTGTGAGACAATAACAATGCTACAGAAGCTTTCCCATATTCGAATTTATTTTCATATTTCTCCTTCGTGGCTCACTCGACCAGTGATGTCAACGCTAAATTGTAAAAATTAATGTCTATGAAATGTCGTGGAAATAATAATAGAAATGTTATAGAAAACATCAATTATAATTATAATAAAATAATAGGGCATATATTTAACTTAATTACTGCTCTTAGGAATATAAATAATGAAAAATAATTGTGTTATAATTCAATTTATTCAAATTTAATTTTGTATTGAATTTGACTTTCAGTTCATTTTGTTTATAATATATTAATATGTATTCCTGTAGTTACACAAGTATTTTCTATGAAATTTGTCACTTTGGCCCTTTTTCTATATTGCCGCGAGATTTTAAATTACATTTTTAGTGAAGGTTGAAAAACGCTGCTCTAGATCGAGAGCTAGACTGCTTCTATTCAGAAGGTGGGTAATCAATAGGATTGAAAGGAAGACATCTCCTGGCATCTGAAAGGTATTTCAAAAACTTAACAGTCAGAGACCACAACTCCATGGCAGTCAATTGAAATTTTATCACGGGATTAGGGGTATCACGGAATTAGGCACCTTTACCCTACAGCAAAGTTTGGAAACACTTAACATTCACAACCTGCTCAAAAAATGTAATCACTGAAAATCTATTGTTTTCAAGAAAAATGCTTCATCTTGCTTTAAAACAAATTCTTTCAGAGCACAGAATTCATAAAATGCATATTTTTCATATAACGGCAGCAACACATTTTTGACCTCAGATTTTATCTTATATCATGTATTTCAATATTTGGTACATTATGTTATTAAAAGGCAGACAGTCGGACATTTTGATTTATCGTAAAAAGCCGGCCGGACGCTCACAAAATACTAAAAAAGCAGGACATGTCCGGCGAAATCCGGACGTCTGGTCATCCTAATCAGGTGTGCTTCGTCGGAACCGAGAGCTGTGTAAGCTGAATCGGTAGATGGTACCAAACAGTGAATCGCGATATTTACAAAAATACGGTCCTACAAACTTCAATAATCATGCCTACGATAGAAGTGTTAAGCACAATAAGCCTCGTACCGTAAGCTTAAGCCTCTGGACCCCTTCTTCGTGAAGTAAAAAAAAAAAATACTGGCTTCAATGCAGTTCCTCAAACAAAATGCAACGGACGGAAATATTTGGCGTGGACCTTCTCAATACTGAGCATTTACAAATAACACGATATTTAGAGGGTTCAATCTACTCAGGCTCTCATAATAGGCAGAAAAAGAAGAAAAAATGAAAGAATAGAAACATTAAAATGAGCGAAAAGAGGAGAAAGAAGAAGTGGTACAGGAGGAATCCTATCGTTCGAGCCATAAATGGCTGTGCCTTATTTAATGCTCAACATGAAAACCCACATCAAAGAGTGGCATTGTGTTCAAGGATGGACAAACGCAAAGAAAATATAAATTAGTGTGCAAATGAAGTGAAAATGTGTGGGTGGACAAAGATATAATATTAACTATACTACCAACGCTCTGATACGTAAATAGATTACAGCGTATGTGGAATGAATGCAGATAAGTGGAAAATTATCAGACACAAATAGTTCTTTCTACGATGCCATCCAGCGGACGGAGGCGGAACTACCACACGAGTTGAAAATTAAACCGGAGGGGAAATTCATTGGGAGTAATAATTCCCAAATACAGGATAACTAGAAGAGTCGAGTGATACATAACCTAAAATTCTTTTTTAGACGTTCATACCATTTTTCTCGTACTTATCGATGTTGTTTACATGTCTCATAACTTGACAATACCACACGTACCTGGTTGCTATACAAACAAAAGAAAAACAGTCCTGTAATGATTACTTACCGCAATATACCGGTAAGTAAAATTATCACAAAGGGAATTTTATTCAGAAAAATTAAACGTGATGGTACAATTTATGCAGTTTTGATCGTTACAGGAGCAGTATTGTCCATTTTTTTTAACTACAAGGTGTTATTCATTTTTCCAGAAGTGAATGATAGCCTACTCTTATCCAAATTTAACTTCCTGAATGAACACTGAATTAACTATTTACACCGAAACAAGAGAAGCTACACAATGCCTTGGCAACGACATGCAAATGTTTCTTATAGCAATAATTTTTACTTACGAAAGAATAGTATTATAACGAGTTGTATAATAGTAATATGCGTTACAAGAGCGGTATGTTGACGTTTTCATGTTCGAGGAAAATATTGAAAAAGCGAAACGTAGTTGAGCTTTTTTAATTTCCGAGAACATGAAAACAAACATACCGCTCGTGCATCGTACATTATTTTGTGCGAAGATCGTTTATTACATACCTGAAAGACGAATTTCTAATTAGTTGCAATGAAATCTCCATCTTGGTTTCTGTTCAATGACGGCAACTTCGGAAAGCCAAAATATCTTTCTTCAACATTGTTGCTATAAAATGTTTTCTGTGTTTACTATACTCCAGCAGGCCGTGATATACGTCTGTCTTTTTTTCCCCCCAGTCTATAAATGCGAACTTAAAACAAACGATAAGGTTATGTAATGATTTATTTTTCATTTTAATATTTTAACAATATTATTTATATAACATATTGCAGTAATAACATCGGCATCTGGAATCTTGTTGATTTTTTCACGGCTTCCTTAATGTTACTTGTATCAGGAATGCAATAAGTTTCGTGGAGTAGTAGACTTTACTTAATTTTTGCAAATATTTAAAAACAATAATCAACATTGCAATTTAGGTGAAATTGCAGTGGTAAGTTTCCAATTTATAATTATTACTATGTTAAACGTCTCTAAAAATAATTTGTTAAAAGCCTAAAGCAGTAAAATGAATGTCGCGCTTAAGCGGTAAGAAGAGGTAAATTGTTATGTGTGTTACGTTGGGAATACTGAATGTGGTATTTCACACTTACCGCGTATTGGTTCTGTGCGGAAAACAAGCAAATACGCACGATCTCGCACAAAATAGTATTTTGTACGAGTTTTATAAAATATTTTATCTGCGTTGTTCGTTATTTGCAGAAAATGAGAAGAAAATAAATCTATAAATTCAATTAGGCGTATTAAATCTGTTATATTAGTGACGAATTTTATTCTTTCTGATTCATGACGTCAGATGTATTGTTGCTATGGTAATAATTGTAGTTAATTGAAGAAAAATTGTTATGAAATGCTTCAGAACACGTTGCTAAGTAAAATAAAATATAGCAATAATGGTGTACTTTTGCAACGAAAGTAGATAAATGTATTTTAATAATATAGGCCTATTTTAATAAGCTGAAATGATGATTGTCCAAAAAAAATAGTATGTAATACACGTGTGTTTAGTGCATTAATAGAATCTCGGAAATATAAAAAAAATTAGACTGTCTCGCTTTTTTTTTTTTCAAACCTTTCGATTCTGTAATAATGCTACATAGGCGCTGACTTTGGGGAGGGGGGACAAGGCACTTTCTGCCCTTAAACTTATAAAACCAGGGACGTCGTACCCCCAATAAAATTAAGAAAGGGTCCTCGTCTCTCCAAATGCTTAGTTTGCAGTGAAAGACCTGCTCTTGTGCAGAAAACTATTAATGAATATATGAAATATCAAACGACGTTATTTTCTGTAAAATATATAAGGAAATTTTTTAGAACACAATTAAAATTGTCTCGAACTTTTGTGCAGAGCTTCCCCTCTCCAACCTTCGATATTTCAAAGCAATCGGCGGCTATGAACGCATTTGACACATTTGTATCGCTTGTATTGAAACTGAGAGTTACGGTAGAAATATTGAAATAAACGGAAAAATCTGAAGAAAAAACTGAGATATTCTGACTTTTCTACCACAAATACGACTCCACCATCACTAGGATTCGAACCCGGGTCCTCAGTCATTTTGAGCTAGTGCTTTGCCAACTGGGCTAGGTTTATCATTTCAATTTCGTCTGAAGGTGAAATCTCTGAAAATGCTATCGATGAAACTCCTCTGACAGTTGGCATACAGTATCATGTTCCAACGGCTGATAAATAGAGACCGGATTTTTATGTAATTACACATTATATTTCTTTCAACCTAACCGTATATAAATAATAAATCTTTGCGAATCTTGTAATTAATATATTAAAATTTGATATATATTTTTACATTTTTACCCCACATTACGTATTATGGCTTGATATTACATAAATCTGCATATTTAGGGGTTTTATTCATTTTTACTTCTCTCAAAGGAAAAAAAAATTCTGCTGGGGAAGTTTATAATTTGAAATACACAGATTTGAAAAGCCTTTTTACCTACCCAAGAAAGGATATATTTCGGGACGAAACATAACGTCCTTAGTTCCAAGAAGTAATAGAGGCACTCACCCCATACCGCCCACTGTAAATATGAGTGAACAAAAGGCAACCTTTCTACCTTGTATTGTAAAAATCACTCAGAAAGTAGCCATGGATAAATATATGTCACTTTTCAAACAACAGTTTGTAAATGTCTATAGTCTGAGGTTTTAGTAGGTACTTGTTTCTTACAGGGAGCAGCTAAAATGCATGTGTCCCACATCTCCTCTTATTTTCTCCTAATCCAGTAAAGTGAAACAGTGCTTGCAGTACTGTTGTGTCGTTCATTTCACGCAGTTCTCTAGTTTCAGTACTTACAGCATAAAGTGCAAGTGAATTTATCTACTGCTTTTAACGAACTAAAACGGCCCCTATATCTTCAACCCTAACGACAAAAATAAAATCATGGATTGCGATGGACGAAGCTTTCACTACAGATGGAAAAATAGTAATGTGTCAAGTGTGCGGTAAAAAAGTCGGGTGCAACTAGAGAGTGTTACCTATCCTATACTTGCAAGATATTGATATTAAATATTTTCATGATTTTACATATTTTTACATATTCAGGTTATTTTTCTTACATAAATATGTACATATTTCACACCTTGACGTTACATAAAAATCCGGTCCCTACTGATAAATCATTGCTGGGCCTCCAGAATATCGATGCGCGGACTCTTCCGAGAACGCCGAATTCATCTCTGCCCTCAGAGCCGATGCGTTCCAGGAAGCAGATAATTGCTTCTCTTTTAGGAAGATTAAATAAAAACCTGCCTCACGGGAGCCGGAGTGGTGTTTACGTAGCGGAATGGTCCATGGGAGCGGGCGTGAACTGAACCTTGTTACTGAATTAATACGTGTTAGCCCGGCTTTTGTTTGGAGTGTTAGACTGTGTATGGTGAGACGTCAAGTAAAGGTTCTGTAGCAAATAAGTACTGAAAATATGTCTACAGATATTCTACTCTCCGAGTTCGTTTTCCTCGGTGAATGAAATAGGAACAGTAAATTTTGGGATAAAATCTAGAATAGAGCCGTGCACAACCGGTTACGAAAAATATAAATTATACGTATATTGTTACTGAACGCCTGGTGCTGTAGTCAGTACGCAAAACTCTTCCGTCTCGCGGAGTGTCTCAGT